>NC_064307.1:62501283-62734673 GCF_023373825.1 Bactrocera dorsalis | reverse complement strand
TTTGATTTAATTTTGGTTTGAGTATAATTTGTACGGTCTTTTTTAATAAACTGTCAACGGTTTTTGTTGGATTTGTGTAGCTCTGCGTGTATGTATTTTTAAGTAAAGGTGCGTGTTTAAATTTTGGGCTTGTGTTGGCATGCTCATATGAATTTGCATAATATTGTATAAATTTGCATTATAGTGTATGAATATGTGTTTTTTTGTGTATAAGTGTATTTGTGTGTGTGTGTGTAAGCGCTTATTTGTTGCTGATCAGTTGTATATGCTTGCTCTTCTAATAATTCTGCAACTTCCAACACTTCTTCTTATTTCTCGATATTACGCCTACTCTTGCGCTCAGCCTACTATTCAATCATATTAAATAGCAGACAAGAGAATATCATGCCAAATATCTGTAAGAGAAATTGTGTAAAAATTTTTAGAAATTTAGTATTATTTACAAAATATTAACTATAACTCAATTGCATACCATTAATATGGCCACCGCTATGGCAGTGCCGCCAATTAACGCCGCATGATCGCGTATGAAGTTTGTCGTCACATACAGACAGCCCTGACTGTAGAGATTCGTTATTGTCGGGAAGATGCTGCAGTCTTTGCGTTGTCCTCCGAACAATTCCTGACAGCAAGACTCTGGTACGGGGCCGTAGCGATTCCAATCGTGCCAGGTGTCAACACCGCAGCACTGCAGACGCTCTTGTGTTTGATCCCACGCTAAAGTGACGTCACGACGGCTTCCGTAGAGTGCCATGGTGGCGCGCATTTCCTATGTGGTACGAAATTTAGTAATAAAAGATATTAATCCGTGCATTGTTGTGTCTTTACCTGTCTCATTGTTTGCTGTACACGTTCCCTAAAGACATAGCCCAATATGCCGCCGATTAACATCGTCACAAACACCAGCGCCACAATTATAAAATACTGAAACGAAAAAATATTAAATAATTGTATAATATAAAAAATATCTGTTCAATTTGTAGTCTTTGTTTCAGCCCATAAATTCGATGAAGGGTTAAACGAATTCTGAGTCATAGGAAATACTTAAGAAAATAACTTATAGTCATTTAAACCCGACCCTAACAACTAAAATTTTTTTACACTCCGCAGCCGCGTCGGAAAATCTTAAAATTCGTAAGTGCTGTCCAGGAAAAAAAGCTATTATGCTCGAAGAAAACATATTTCTTATATTAAGGAGCCCCTCAAGACGGTTCTTATTCATCATGTTTTAGAAGATTTTTTTGTATTTGCCAGCGTTCGAAGGGACCAGAATTAAAAAATGTGGAGTGTGGGTCCTAAAAGTGATATCAAATAGCTAAACTCTGGTTAAATCATCTATGAGCTACCCTAAGCTAAGATCGTCTTTAGTGCCGCTTGACTTTCGCTAAGTATAGCAATACGCTTGTTGCGATAGTTGCAGTACAGATTGATTTCTGTACACTGAGTTTATGCGGTACCGCAATGCCTACTCCAATACCTTCTGATATTTTCGAGCCGTGTACCATTGGATAGCCCGCCTTTTCTTTGTAAAGTTAACCCTCTTTGTAACGCCGTCTCTTGGAATAAGGGCCAGTGGTGTATCTTCCCCTAGGGCCTTCATTTGTTGAGACGACATTATCTCTTTGCTGAAACCCTCTAATGCCATTAGTTGCATGGTACCTGTTTTATCACAAGATGCAGCGAAGTGAGCTCTCGTATGACTTTAAGTGAAACAGTTGAACGCAGACACAGACGAGCCTTCGATAGTTGAAGACTAACCGAAGACTGTGTTGCCTTAGATACCCAAGCAACCGATCATGGTATACAGCCACCTAATGGCATCTGACTTCCAGCTCCAGAAGTAGCAAGCTAGGTGTCTGCATATCATAAGCCCCTTGGTAGCTTTGGACAGTGTTAAACCCACGTAACTACTTCACCGTAAGGTTGAGTCTAATGTGAGGAAAAGAATTTTACCTCTTTAAACACCCCCAATAGACGACGAAACTATCAAAAGTTTAAAAAAAAGTTTTTGATGAGCTTAAAGTGAAGTTATTCGGTAAAGCAGGCAATCTAAAGATATCAACTGAACGTGTACATCATATCATTCATGAAATAAGCGCAATGTGGGTGCCGCGCGAGTTCACTTTTGACCAAAAACATTGACGAGTTGATAATTCGGAGCAGATTGTGGAGATGTTCAATTGTAAAAAATCCGACTTTTTGCGTCGATATGTGACAATGGAAGAAACAAGGCACCATTATTTCACTCCGAAATTCAATCGATAGTCATACAAGTGGAACGATGTAGACGATGAGCCGGCTCCAGAGCTGGGAAAAACGCAACCGGCAGCTGGTAAGGTTATGGTGTCTGTATTGCGATGCGTATTGGAATAATTTTTATTGAATACCTTGAAAAACTAGTACATAGTATTATTGTACCGTTTGCTGGACGAAATCGCCGAAAAACGGCCGCGTTTGAAGAAAAAGAAAGTACAGTTTCTCCAAGACAATGCACCATCTAAAAAAGCAGGGCAAACGATGGCAAGAATCCATGAATTCGACTTCGAATTGCTTCCGCATCCACCGTATTCTTTCGGTGTGACCCCCAGCGTATCTCATAAAAATGCTCGCTGAGAAGAAATTTTTGTCGAATGAAGAGGTCATCGCCGAAACTGGGGTGTATTTTGAAGCAAAGAATAAAACATACTATACAAATGACATCGAAAAGTTGTAGGGTCGCTATATCAGTGTGAACAATGTTGAAGAAAACCCTAATTTTGCAAAAAAAAAAAAGGTGTTTTATTATGGTAAGCCGTGGACTTTTCAATTAAACTGTCACATGTCATCAAGACAATTATTATACATCTAAAATCCACATTAATTAATAGGAATTTGTACGATATTGATGCGATGAAAATCTGAAGTCTGTTCTTACCTCGTTTATTTCCTCAAAGGTTTCAATAAGTCTGAACTTTTATTTACCTATTCTTTTGCACTTTATAGCAAGATTTTCTCGCAATATTTTATATCATAAATCAATGTTAAACTTACCGTTAACAACAGGCATTTGACCTCTTTACCCGCACCCACACAACCCAAAAACGAGAGCAAACAAATCGCCACAGACGTAACCAATAAGACATAGACGGCGCCCGAGAAGAGATTCGTGCCCAACAACTCATTCATAAAACTGCGATCCACGAGCGTCCATAGCGTAAGCGTGAAGACTGTTGCGCCGCCGATCTAAGCAAAAAAACCAAAGAGAAAAAGAAATAAAGGGAGAAAAAGAGAGAGAGAGAATTTAAAACTTTGCGTGTAATAATGTCAAGTTAAATGTGTAAAGTAATGCTCTAATCAAATATCTTATAAAAAGCGACAAACAATTAGCTCTAATTAAGGTCACAGCGCAAGCTGAAGCAAGGCTAAGCTAACGCTTAAGTGCAAGCAAAGATTTAACAAATCAATTAAATGTGTTTATGTGCGTAATTAAGTTTTGCTTATACTCACAAATATTATCAAATTCGAAATGAACAGGCTGTACTTGACGAACTGCCCGCAGCAGTCCATGCGCGAACTGAAACCCATGTCGTCGTCCTGCAAAAAAAATATAAATAATGAGTTGATAAATAATTGCTGCTTAAATTTAGAAAATGAGTGGTAATTCTTTATTTAGAAATTAATCAATAAACAGTTGACGCGGCGCGTAACTAATCGTGCGTGTTAAAAAGCCAATGTCAAACACATTTGACTGATTTGTGCGTTTACGCGACGAGGCAAGAGCTTTGGGGGTCTTGGGCTTTACAACCTACCAATTTAACATTGTTGTTGTAATTTAATTTAATTTTAAATTTTTATAGCCTGTACATGGTATATTAAGGTCGTCATGTAACTTGTAATATACAGAGAGACCAGTCGGAGACCCTATGGAGTATATATAGTATATAGATGATCAGCATGGCGATGTGAGTCGATTTAAATGATCTGAAATTTTGCAGACGTCCTTTTCATTCCAAGAGGTTGCTCATTTGTCGGTACCGCCGATATCGGACCACTATATCATATAGCTGCCATATGAACTGATCGATCAAATTCAAGTTCTAATATGGAAAGCTTTTACATTTCATAAGATATCCTCACGAAAATTTTCACTAATTATTTTCTAAAGCAGCGCTACAATTACTTAATATATTTTTCGGATCGGACCACTGTAGCTTATAGCTGCCATACAAACTGAACGATTAAAAAAAGCTCTTGTATGGTAAGCTTTTTCATTTCACGAGATATGCTCACGAAATTTGGTGCAAATTATTGCTTTTGACATCACTATAACTTCCGAGCAGATTGTTGAGATCGGACAACTATAGCTTTATAGCTGCCATACAAACTGAGCAATGAAAATCGAGTTCTTGTAAGGAAAACTTTTTTATATGACGAGATATCTTCACGAAATTTGGTATGGACTACTGTCCTATATAATGATGTAATCTTGGAACAAATTGTTCAGATCGGACCACTATAACATACAGCTGCCATACAAACTGAACGATTAGAATCAAGATTTTATCGGACAGCTTTTTTATTTGCCAAGATATCATCCCGAAATGTGGTACAGAATATTGCTAATGGCAGCACTATAATTTCCGAGAAAATTTTTGAGATCGGCCCACTATAGCATATAACTTTCACACAAACCAACCTGTTAAAATCAACTACTTGTACAAAAAACTTTTTTATTTATAAAGGGTATTGTAGCCACGGAGCAGCCGAAACAAATTTTTTCTGAATTTTTGTACCTTTGAGCTGTCATTTCGGTCACGCTGAATTTGTCAAAAGTGATTACAAATTAAATAAATTGCATTCGCTACGGGCACTCAGACTACGAAGAGTTAAATATAAAAAATAGAGAATGAAATATCTATTTTATTGTACCTAGCAGTCCGCAAGCATTTTATATACAAATTACCAATATCCGTCAATACTGGGAATTACGAGTAAGTACACTTGTCAGTGCGCCCATATCGAATACAATCGCACTCGTTTTATAAACGGATTTCGGAAATCGTCAGCGACTGCAAATACTTCAATCAGCAAAGCTTTGAGCGACAGCCGATGTTCAAGCGCGTTTCCGGACCTAAACGCGTGCACACATACACTTACATATACCCATACACACAGCGTATTTTGAGTAGCACTTGTTATAAATACAATTTCCAAAGCTGGGTAATACCCATAGCAATGATACCCACTCCGAAAGCAGCGCGATAGTGAGTTCAATGGCTGCGCAGACGCCGCAGAACATGTTAATAAGGCAGTTGCTATGTGGTCGCCTACAGTTAAGAATCCCATATGAGTCACTACGGTATGATTGATATGCGTAGTAAAGAGTTCGCAGGCTGATAATCTGGCATGAAGTGTTTAATGCCTTATTTGGTTTAAAGTTGTTAATTGGCTCAAAATTATATTTAGAAAACTCTACATAACCATTAAGATACGTCGGTATGTATTATATATATTGTTTATTCTATTGCTTTCTATTTACAAAAAATAGATATGTATAGAGGATATACTAAATATATGCCATGCACACAAGTTAAGTTAGTTATTAAGGCTAATTCGATATCTAAACATTACACTTCGACAAGGTTAATGAAGTCTTTTGTGATTATAGCAAAACTCCTGAAAAGAGCTTACATAAACAAAGGGTTTTGAATCCATCCTAAAAAAACTGAGGTGATCGATTTCGACTTCAGCTAGTTTATTTGGTGTTCTGAAGGTCTGACTGCTAAATTATTTCAACCTCAACTTCACGAAACTGGGACAGTTGGGAAGCAAGTAGCAAAATCATGAACCCAACGATGTTTCACACAAATTCCACAGCTGACGTTCAGCATTTTTAGCTTCATCGAATGGGTGTTAGCCTCACAGTAATCAAACTGAACGCCTACAATTGTAGACGTACTTTGCTACGGATAAAAATCTCATTTTAACAATTCATACAGAGCAAAAAGAACCAGCGATCACGCAAGCTCTGGCAACTGACTAATGCTTTCCGAGCTCATATAAAAGACCAACCCTCGAACAGCAGAAGGACAACGGAATTCCCTCCGATTCCCAGTTCAAGCCGAGATCGCAGCCATTAAGGTAGCAGCAGATCTGCTGCTCCGGAGTGCAGCCTCCTTCAGAGAAGTGACCATTCACTCAGATACCAGGGCGACGATACTAGCCTTGAACTCATTTACAGCGCGTTCAGGGTTGGTCGAGGTGCCTAATAGTGAAATAAGAATTGCAGGAAATTTCAAAGCTGAGGAGCTTGTAAAGATGGATACCTTAGAATCGGTAGAATAAGAGTGGGTCGGTGCTTCCGTATCCTCTTGTGTTCTACTAATAAATAGCCTTCGCAGAAGCTAGGCCAGCGCTGGGTCACCATCGATAGATGCGCTTTCGCAAAAGCCTTTTCTTAGTTGTGAGGCTTTTAACAGGTCATTGCCCTATTGAGGTCTATGCGGTAAGGTTGGGTATCTTACCAGACTTCATTTGCAGAAACTGTTTGGATCAAGATGAGGTGGAAACAACTCAACACTTTCCTCCTGACTGTCCCGTGTTTGTCCCAGCGACTCTTGGAATTACCAAAGCTTATACTAAAAGTCAGCATTACACTTTCATCCCTGTCTCCAGTGTTTCTTGGAATCAACAAGACTGAACATGGTTATCATTACTAAAATCCATACAGGCAGACCCAAACGACGGAATCCGAGACGGGGAAAAAAATTATATTCCAACTATATAGTTGAATCTGGGGCATATCGAACGAAGTTGGAAGCATTTAGGTGTCACAGCCATCAATTCCTATCCATATCATGGAAGTACTGAATACTTTAAGGTTCTAATTAATATATAAAAGGGTCTCAAGAGTATAATTTGTCTAAAAGTATTAGTCGTTTCGAAATCCTCTCTAATAAAGTATTGTATAGACTCCATTTTTCCTATCTAAATAATCGACACAGTTAATTTTGACAATACTTCTCTGAAGCTTATCTTGAACAAAAATATTAATAGATATATTAATGCAGAACATTTTGTCGAAGGTTAAGAAAAAGTCTTTTATAATGAAAAAGTGATCGGGAGTTTAGTTTCGGCAATTTCGAGCACAATAGATTCCATACCAGTAAATGTAGGGTTAAAATCAAATGAGACTATTTGTTCCTGGTTTTTGAAGAGAGAATGGTTGGAACTTGTTCTCAACGATTTAAACAATATTTAGCAATAAGAAGTAAGATATACCGCTGATTACCGAATTCGAAACCCAATTTGATGAAGTAGTTCGCTACAAAAAAGTCTAGTACTCATCTTCTAACCGCAACCGAATGCTTTATGACTCAAACAAAAAACAAAAGAGAAGAAAAAACATTATTCATACGTATCTTCTAAGTTTTCCAGCATGACTCATTACCTGTTTACAGAAAAATTAACGGTTATTAACACTAGAAAGCATTTTATGACAACACTTATGTATGTATGACAAGAAAATATTTATAAAATTCTCAAATTTAAATATTTGTTGTTCTAAATTAACGTTATCAGGCACAAAAAATAAGAAACGTTTTATGGCAAGCTATGTCAGATCGCTGCTTCTGCTGCTTCTTTCGAAATATTAAAACAGCGTATGTTGACCATAACTTCTTTATAATGAAAAAAAAAAAAACAAAACTGCGCCACACGCCAGTGATTCATTCATAAATATACATATGTAAGTATATAAAATGCCATATAGACGCATATACCTACAAACATACATATGTATGAATATGTTAGATATTAGCGAAGATACATATATACCTACTACTCTGAAGCGCTTAATTGACTATAATTTGGCTATGAGTTATTTGTCGAAAAAAGCGCCACCAACCAAAAGCGTAAAGAACTAGAACAACAATAATAACATCCAAAACAAAACAATAACAAAAACCAAACAAAAACAATATCAAAAGAAATAATAACAAAGAATTCAAGCTAAAAAGCAGACGCATCAAGTCTTGAGTTTTAGAAAGGCTGAAAAATGCTTGAATCAAAATACAGCATGTGTGGTTGTACGCATATAACTTCCATGTAAATATGTATGAATATGTAGAATATATGTATAATGGTTAAAAACAAAACTGTTGGTGTACAAACCTTAACGAAAAATAATGTGATAATTGGTGGCTGGAATATTTTTTACCACCTTTAGGTTATGGTAACTGACAATTATGCTAATTGTCAGCTGAATGTACAGTTCTGCGAAGTTTAGTAGCAGACGCGGATTTTTGTAAAGTTACATGTGTAAGTTATGATGGCAGAAATAGTTGCTTTTGGGTATTTTGAATAAGCAAAAAGCTCAAAGAGTAAAAAAGTAAGAATTTGTTATTAGAATGTATTTTAATGATAGTTCAAGCAATGCTGGAGATGAATCGGTTTATCAGATTAGGCTAGGACCATATTAGAGCAACAAAGTGACCCTTTGATCACCGACGAACGATGTTAAGAGCGGCATAAAATTTACCAAAATATGAAATGAAAGGGAATGTTGCCATATGTAATAGCCCTCATCATTTCACCAAACCTAAATGTGTAGAGAATCGAACAAAAAATTGGTATAAATCACAGCTATTGGTATAATTTATTAAAGATGGAATAGCAAACTTTACACTAACTTTACTTTAATGTGAGCAGCTAACTTATGAAGAAGCTAATATAAATCACTTAAATTGGTATAATGCAAAAAAGATAGAGAAATATATTTATTATACCACATTGACTAAATGAACAAAAAAATTATAGAAATCACACAGACTGGTAGAATATATTAGAGCTATAATAAGAAGAATTTTACCACTTAAATAATGTGAAAAACAAAATGGTATAAATATGTAAAAATAACACCTACTGGTATAATCAAACATATGTAAATACCATATACAGACATAATCAAACAGTGATATAAATGAAATAATTATACCACATTAACGATATGAACAAGAAACTGGTTTAAATAACATGTACTGGTATAATAAAATCGATGTAATCAATAAAAAAGTATAGGTACCATAGACGAGTATAATCAATGTGAGAGAGAATAGCTAAATTTTTATACCGCATTATACCACATTAACGATATGTACAAGAAAATTGTATAACAACATGACTAGTATAATAAAAACCAGATAAAATAATAAGCGTTATACCAGTTTAATGCTGTAAACAATAAAATAGTATAATTACCATAAACTGGTGTAAAATATTTGAGAGCGAAAAGCAAAGTAATTTTAGCACTTTAATAATGTAATGAAATAAATAAATAAATGAAATAAATCAGATAAACTGCTATATGCTAATGACAGGTGCTACGTGAATAAGAAACGGGATAAATCTGGTAAACTGGTATAATCAAATAGAGGTAAACAATAAAATGGTATAAACTGGTATAATAAAATTAAGAGAAAACTGCAAAAAATTTTAGACCATTTTTTACCTAACAAATTATGTGAACAATAAACTGGTATAAATAAGTAAAAACTGGTATAAATAAATAAAAATTATTGCTTTAATAAAGCAAAGTGTAGCTTTGTTAACAAGCAACTGGTATGAATGGCATTTACGGATAAAAGCACACACTGGTAGAAGAGAAAGAATTATACCACATTAACAATTTGTACAAGAAAATGGTATAAATTGCACGGACTCGTATAATAACAAGCGTTATACCACATTAATGCTATAAACCATAAAATAGTACAAATACCATAGACTGGTATAATCAATTTGAGAAAGAATAGAAAAATATATATATATTTATACCACTTTAATAACGTGAACAATCAAGCGATATGATTCAGATAGACTGAATTATATTAACGGTTTAATGAGAGGTGTTATGTAAACCAGAAAATTACATAAATCACATGGACTGGTATAATCATTTTGAGAGAGAATAGAAAAATATTTATACCACTTTAATAACGTGAATAAAAAAGTGGTATAAATCAGATATACATATACATATGTAAACAGTTTAATGAGAGGTGCTATATGAACCAGAAAATGGCATAAATCACATGGACTGGTATAATTCAATAGAGATAGAGTACCAAGTTGTATACAATTTTAATGAAGTTCCCACATATGTACTCTATGCTATTGTATACAATTAGGTAACCTTTCAGCTGTAAATGCCGCTGGTATATGTTTTTGCAAGAGAGTAAGGAATCGAAGACCGCTGATATACATATATACCGTCACCAAAAATTCACAATAACGTAAGATCACTTTTCATTAGTTTACAGGCGAAGGGAAAACGAAAGAATAGGAACCACTCGTATTCAAACAAAATTTGAGTTTTGGTTATAAGTTATATCTTATATACATATATGTAATATGATTTAGTGAATCGTAGGTAATAAAAATCTCAATTTCGATTTTTTTGATGATACGTTTTTTTGCATTTTAGGCGACGATATGTAAGAAGACAGTCACTTTCCTTTCAACGATATCATCTTTAGAAAGATTTGTACACAATAACCTTGCATGACTCATGTCTTGACTCAGAACTGCCCTTTACCCCTTATTTCAGCAAGATATTAGATTAGTGGAAGAGTCAACAATACTTATTTAAGCACAAATATGCTAATTATTTGCGCACTACTGTGTGCAAACACAAAACAGTCACTGTCTATTGGCAATAACCTACAATTTGCGACAATTTTGTGGTTAGTTAGAATTATTTAGTTGGTAGAAAAAATTTAAATAATTACGTTGCGAATGCTTTGAGGTATAATTGAGGCGTTTTAAAAATTAACTAAAATAAACATAAAAATATGTAGAAGTGTACATATGCACAGTTACTAGTTAAGCGCATTTTAGCACCTGTTGTGCTCATTATATTAAATGTAGGTATATGTATGTGCTTAATTCACGACACTGAAATTGCAGGCAGCATATTGTAAATAAAAAAATATTTTGCAAAAAAAAAATTATGAAAATATAACCACAAAAAATCCTCCGCCAATTTTCCAGCATATTTCAGCAAATGAATGAGAATTATTGTTGGTTGGCAGTGTGAAAAAACACAAAAATGTTAAGTACATGAAGCGACTGACTTAGCTTGGCACATTTTCTAGTTAGAGAGTTACTATTAAATAAAAAAAAATTCTGGGAATCGTGCTAAATCAAAATAAGACAAGCTGTCTCTTTTTTGATGTACTGCGCTTCATTTACTTTTTATATTCGCGCCAACAAATCTTCCATGAGTGCCGACCAATTTACGGACAAAATAAATTGCCGCCAAGTCAAGTGGTTTGGCTGAGTAATTGTGCGGGCTTTAGATTTTATTTAATTACTTTTGACTTTAATATGGTTATAAATATAATTTATTACCAGAAAGTGAACTAAATGAGGTTTATTTGGAGCAAAAATTTTAACTAGCGCGTAGCTTTGCTTTGTACTTAGCGATTAATGGTAATAAAAAAATTAAAAAGAAGAAATTTAAATTAAAAAAATTAAATAAAAATTGTTCAAATCAACAGTAAAAGCTCAGTAGCTTTCTGCAGTAATCATTACTGTATTCTCAAACTATTATTTTTTATTTTAATTTAATTTGATTTTACTTTATTTTATTTGATTTATTTTTGATATTTATTTTTCTATATTTTTTTATTATAATCTTTTATGTTTTTTCATTATTGAAGTTTTTTCTTTTGTATTTTTTTTTTTACTATAATTATCTATTTCATTTTTATTACATTTCTTTCAGTTCTAATAGCTTTTGAAGTGAGCTTTCAAAATATTTGCATAGTTTTATCGTTTTTTTTTCGTTCAAGAGTTCGTCACTCAGTCAATAAATCACTTTCCTGCAACTCAATATCAATTCTTGTCAGCCGTTTTCTGTATTTTGATCATTTTTAGTTACTACGTGCCCGCAGTCTTGTAATCTCAGATGTTAGAAAGGAAAAAAATCGAATTGGTAGAAAGTGTAAAAGCTAAAAATAGCGCTTAACTTTGATTTTGCGGAGTTTTTAACAGATTTGCGGTAATTATGAAATTTTATTAATTTCACAGCTTAATTAAAATCCGTAAAATTTAAAAAAAAAAGTTTTACAAAGTTAAAGCTGAAGGCTGTTTAAACAAATAAAAAGTAATAATTTTCTTAAGGCACTTATATTTCATTAACCGTAAGAACCCAAAAGTAATATCTTTTTAAGGACATTTTTTTTAACGCTATGATTCAAAGATATACCAGATCTGTCGCAAAAGAAACAGGACTATTAAAAAAAAAAAAAAACAAAAAATTAATATTTTTAAAAAGTCATATTTTTTTATTCAAAGTAGTTTCCTTGTGCTTCGATACAGCGTTTAGCCCGGTCAATTAGCATTTCAAATGAGTGTTTAAGGTAATTTTTCGGAATGCTCTTGAGAATATCGGTCGTCCTTTCATGGGCAAATTAAGTTTTCTAAATAGGTAAAAATCACAGGGTGCTAGATCAGGTGAGTAGGGTGAGTGATTAATGGTTAATATGGAGTTTTTGTCAAAAAATCAGTGGCAAGCGTCGACCGATGACACGGCGCATCGTGCAACAGGCGCCAGGACCCTGCCTCACGGTATGGTGGTCGAGTACGACAAATGCGTGACAAAAGACGCTTCATAACACCAAGGTAAAACGCAGCATTAATCGTTTGGCCAGTTGGGATGAACTCTTGGTGTACAATACCCTCGCAATCGAAATCAGCATTGTCTTTATTGTTGACTTCTGAATACGACTTTTTTTCGGTGATGGCTCTCGTCCTCACGACCTTCTTGGAATTGCTTAAACCACTTATGCACATTACTACGGGATAGGCACTGATCACCATAAACTTTTTTCATCATTTGAAATGTTTCAGTAAACGTTTTCCCAGGTTTAAAACAAAATTTAATATTTGCTCTTTGTTCAAAATGCATTTTATGACCGATGACCAAAAGCTGCTGTCACTTTTTGATCGATAACATCGATTGTAGTTATCCAATTGTCTTAAAATTTTTACGAAATGTCAACAAGAGATCAAACTTTTGTTTCATATACCCGCCAATAAATGGCGCCACTAGTTATATTTAAAAAGTTCTTTTTCTTTTGCGACAGACCTTGTATATACTTTTTCTTAGATTAATATGAGATTTTGTACTAAAAAATGTAATTAAAATCAGCAAAAAAATTAAGGAAATTAAAAATTTTCGTCTTTGGATTTATTTTCTTCAGTCCAAACTATAGCTTTATAAAATCAGAAAAATTAGAAACCAATATTTATTTATACTTAAGATAATATTAAAAAAAATAAACAAAAAATAAAATAAAATAAGCTGTACCAAACTTGAAAGGGATCACGACAGAAACCGGTCACGTCAGGAGTAGCACAGACGAATCGTACTCAATTAGCTACGCGGGCGACATTGTAGCAGTAATTACAGCAAGAGACGCAGAAAAAACTCAAAGAAAGCTTAAACAGGTCATGGCATGGACGTAAGAATGGCTCGACTCACACAACCTCCAGCTCGCTACGAAAAAAACAGAGACACTACTGCTAACAAATAAGCACATATGTACCCTTCGAGATAAGTATGCAAACGACTACGGATATTCTTAGGACACAAAATGCAGTAAACTTCGTAAGCGTTAGACCGGACCCCAGACTAAAATTCTGGGCACAAATCCAACACGCCGCAGGAAAGGCAGCGAAGATCACCTCTCAACTGAGCAGACTAATGGCCAGCAGAGAAAGCCCCAGTTAAAAAAATAAGGGAAAGCTTCTAATGTCAACGACAATCAGTGTCTTATTATACGGAGCTGAGATAAGGGCACACGCGCTTAAAAAAAAGAAACCCAGCGTAAGATAGTGGCCAGAGTGTACCGCACCCCAGCCCTCAGTATAGCATCAGCGTACCGAATAGTACCAATTGTCCTTCTAGAATACGAAAAGAAAAAACTGTTGGAGCAAAAGAAAACAACCCGTAGTAACAGAGCGCAAAATAACAAATAAAGAAAGATTCAATAGAAGCATAACAACAAAGATGAGAGAATGGGAGTCGCGGCAGATGCACGGCCTGACTAATAAAAGATCTAACCTTTGGACAAACTTCAACGACGCTGAACACACATTCTTTGAACATGTTTGTTGGCAACGATATAAATCTCTCAATGAGAAAAAGGGAACGCCACCCTTAGTGACCTGTAAGTGGCACATAACGTTGCTGTGACGACAACTCTGGTGGTGGGGAAGACATTTTCCACCTCTCAGCCGCAAAAGTTATTTTCACCTAAACCCCTCTGACTAACCCTGAAGTCATCATCCTTTCCTCAAAAATAGAGGATTGGAAACAATGACGGTGGAAACTAACTTTTCGCTGTAGTCATGTACATATGTATATTTATATGTATGTAGTATGTGTGTAAAAAAAGTTAACGATAACCAAATAGGTTTCCCTAAAGACAACTCAGATGAGAGCACATTGGTTGTTCGGTAGCAAACAGGAGTTTTAAGGCTGGTTTTATGCACAGAGTTAGAGAATTTAGGTAGTTTTTTAATCATAAATATTTGGTAGCACTCTATGATCGACTTTACTATAACCGCATGCCAGATTTCGGATGCTGCTCTCTTCTCAAAATTTACTGGTGAAGTAACAATAAAGATATTTTTGTAAACAAAATAGTATTTAATAATACTCAAGATCCCACAATCACATCCTCTACCACGTTGTCAAGTAACTCTTTTGCGACTAGGCATATTTATAGTCGCTTACACCTCTGGTGGCTGACCGAGCCGTTTCTCTTTTTAATGATATCACGAATTCATCAAATTAAGTAGGATTCTACGAATTCTAATTTGTCTCCGAACGAATATTTAATTGTATTATAAACTTTTTCTTGCCGGAAATCACATTCAAAGTAAAAAAAAGGGTCTGTCTATTACTCTGAATATTAGACCAAAATTGGATTTGAAGACCTGCATAGGTTCCTGAGTTCAAAGTTAGCTTTTGGCTAAATTTCCAAGTTTCTAAAACTCTGAATTATGTTTGTCGGAAAAAACAGATGAATTCACGCCACCATGTTTCTTGAGCTACTAAAACCAAAGTTTCACCTAGTCAAGCTGCTTTGTTTATATTAATATTCATTACTGAATGACAATTTATAAAAAAAAAATATTTAATTATTATATTTTATTTTCTTATTTTTGTGTTAAATATTTCTTTATGTACATAGTTTCGTGGTTTTTTAATTTTTATAATTTTTTATACTTTTTAGTTTTTTTTTTATTTTTATATTTTTTTAAATACATAAAATTCTGTTCTGACCTCTTTTACGTTTTTTCAAGGTATTTTAGTCCCGAAAAAATATATGAGCCACTATTTATTACACTTGAGAACAATTTTTACAATATTTTCCAACTAATTTTCAAATATCTTTCACAAACTCAGCAATATACCTTTTGATTTTCGTATTTTTAGAAACTTGTCTTTCAAAAATTTTCACAATTTGCGCACAACGCGTATTCCCCGACAACACAGCTGTGCTAGTCAAAACGGTTTACTTGACTTTTCCGTTTTTTTCGGCTGTTAGTCAACGCGAGCACACAAGTTCACATATTCGCATCATGCATACATACATACAGACATCTCTAAGCCCGCTCGCTTTTTTGCTTTGCGCATAAATAACGGGTGATTTTTTTGAGGTTAGGATTTTCATGCATTAGTATTTGACAGATCACGTGGGATTTCAGACATGGTGTCAAAGAGAAAGATGCTCAGTATGCTTTGACATTTCATCATGAATAGACTTACTAACGAGCAACGCTTGCAAATCATTGAATTTTATTACCAAAATCAGTGTTCGGTTCGAAATGTGTTTATCGACAAATTTTGTTCAGCGATGAGGCTCATTTCTGGTTGAATGGCTACGTAAATAAGCAAAATTGCCGCAAGCCGTTCAAGAACTGCCCATGCATCCCGAAAAATGCACTTTTTGGTGTGGTTTGTACGCTGGTGGAATCATTGGACCGTATTTTTTCAAAGATGCTGTTGGACGCAACGTTACGGTGAATGGCGATCGCTATCGTTCGATGCTAACAAACTTTTTGTTGCCAAAAATGGAAGAACTGAACTTGGTTGACATGTGGTTTCAACAAGATGGCGCTACATGCCACACAGCTCGCGATTCTATGGCCATTTTGAGAGAAAACTTCGGGCAACAATTCATCTCAAGAAATGGACCCGTAAGTTGGCCACCAAGATCATGCGATTTAACGCCTTTAGACTATTTTTTGTGGGGCTACGTCAAGTCTAAAGTCTACAGAAATAAGCCAGCAACTATTCCAGCTTTTGGAAGACAAACATTTCCGAAGAAATTCGGGCTATTCCGGCCGAAATGCTCGAAAAAGTTGCCCAAAATTGGACTTTCCGAATGGACCACCTAAGACGCAGCCGCGTCAACATTTAAATGAATTATCTTCAAAAAAGTAAATGTCATGAACCAATCTAACGTTTCAAATAAAGAACCGATGAGATTTTTGCAAATTTTTATGCGTTTTTTTTTTTAAAAAGTTATCAAGCTCTTAAAAATCACCCTTTAAATGCTCAAACGAAGATCGCCAGCGTCGCTTGCTATTATGCAGCCAAGTCATGCTCCACAAGTACATTTAACCATGACCCACTTTACGAACATTAAATGAATGTTAGTCTACAACTCATAGTAGCCGCACACAAATGCCGCTTGCTTAGTAGCTTCACACATACGTGCGTGTGTATGTGTGTGCATATAAGTGTCTATTTGCTTGTTCACCAAGTTGTACGTGCAACGAAGCAACAGCGTGCTTAGACGACTTCGCATTAGTGTGGCGAACGCATGCGCATGCGCATTGTTTACCATTGGCGCTTTTGACTTTTGTTACACATACGCGCGCATTTGCTCAGTTTTGCATGTATATATCTTTATATATGGCAAATAAGTGTTGTAAAAACCAAACAACATGTAATTTGCTGCTCTTTAATTGTTTGTCTAAGAAATAGCGTAACAAAAATTTGCTCGTAAATTATTTGTATGCATTTTACACTACTCGCTCTTTGCAGACTCTTAACTCAACAAAACCGCTAATTTAGTAATTCATTCAACACATTGAAAATAAAAATACATGCAGCTGGTGTAAAGACGGTAGCGAACTTGTTAAAATGCGTTCAGCGCATGCGTAATAAACACGTCCGTCGTTAACGCGCTTGTGAGCACGCCTCTCTTTGCAGGCCAACATGTTTTTAACTATTTTCTATTACATTTGTTTGAGTTTCTTTGTAAAATCGCATTACACGATGTCGCCGTTTATGACCGTCAAACCGGCAAAATGAAATCGAAATTTGGAATTCGGTTAAATGCGCCAGAGTTAGTGGACATAAAGTGGAAGTTAGAAAGAGAGAAAATACATACAAGTAATTGTGTTTAATAAAAGAGTAATGACTAAAAGTCCATAGTGGTAAACTCAAATTTATAAACAGCTCTTAATGGAGTCATACATCTTTATATATCTGTATCATTCAAAATTAAAGGTTTCATACATATATATTTCTGGACTAGGCAACACTAAGTGTTGCCAGGTGCAATCTGACATTTCCATTGGAAAGTTTGACATTTTTTAGCTTAACATCACTCGGAACGTTTTGTCATTTAATAGTGAATTGTTTTATTTACAGGGAATTAAAAAATTCATCTCGGCCAAAAAATGAAATTAACTCGTGAACATTTTCGTGCGATCATTTTTCACAACTTTCGACGTGGATTATCACGACAAGAGTGCATCGATGAACTAATCTTTGTATGGCTATGAAGCACCATCCTATAGCACTGTGAAAAACTGGTACAACGAATTCAATCGTGGCCGACGCTCGCTCAAAGACGAATTCCGTGAAGGTCCAGAAAACATCGATGCCGTACATGAACTGATAATGCAAGACATACCTTCAGATAGAGGCATGTCCATGCATTTCTCCCACCAGCATACATTCGATATTGCATGAACACCTGGCCGTAAAAAAGGTTTGTTCCCGTTGGATCCCGCACAATTTGACAATCGCTCAAAAAAAGGCTCGTGCGGATTGTTGTAAAGAAATGCTGAAAAAATACGATCGCAGTGCTTCAAAAGACGTTTTTAAGATCGTCACAGGTGACGAATCATGGATCTATGCGGGTGGGTCTTCCATGACGAGCCAAATCCAACGAAAGTTGTTCGTGGAAGAAGCACTTCGAAGCAAATGGTCGCCTGTTTCTTCGGCAAAACTGGTCATGTGGCGACTGTTCCGCTTGAGCAACGTAGGACGGTCAATTCTGAGTGGTACACCACCATTTGTTTGCCTGAAGTCTTCGGAGAAATTCGAAAAACGAACAAGAGAAGACGAATCATTGTACACCATGACAATGCGAGCTCTCACACATCGGCTCAAACCAGCGCCTTTTTGACCGGCCAAAACGTCGAATTGATGGGTCATCCGCCGTACAGCCCTGACTTGGCACCCAATGACTTCTTTTTATTCCCACACATCAAGAAAATAATGCGTGGTCAACGATTTTCGTCGCCAGAAGATGCTGTTGAAGCATTCAAAAACCATGTTTTGGAGGTGTCTCAATCGGAGTGGAAAAAGTTTTTCGAAAATTGGTTTGAGCGTATGCAAAAGTGTGTAAATCTTGATGAAGAATATTTTGAAAAACAATAAAACCATTTTCGTTGATAAGTATAATATTATTAAGCCAGAAATATATATAGCAGCCCTCGTACTCGTCGATTTATAAATTTTTAAATACAGCCTCCAAAAATGATCACCCAACACAGAAAGTTTAAAAGGACAACAGATTGTAAAAAGCCACTTTCGGATTTCACGAAAGTCTACAGTAAATACCATGAGATTTTAACTTGGGAGCACAGTAGATAAGGAAGTCTAATCTTTCGTTGATTAAACTAACATAGTCTGGAAGTTAGGTCAGGATTCAAACGATGACATAAACACCATCACAAAAATTACGTCTCCACATAAATAGAGAAAAAAAAAATAGTTCTAGCCTAACTAGAAAATTATTCATAGACGATCAGTTACAATATCGGAGTTCCGTTAGCGCTCATTTTGATTATTTGATTGGGAATCTTTAACTCAATTAAAAATATATACGATAAGGAAACTCGTGTTTCAATTAAGCTGCAATGGAACAGCTATTGGGCTATTTAGTAATCACTTAAAATATCGCGAATTTTTTAAATTTTTTAAATTTTTTTGAAATTGAAAAAAAAAGATTTGTTCTTATTGCTAGTCAATTTCTCTTTTTCTCATATTAAGTGTTTAAAAAAAGCGAAAGATAGCCATACAATCATATAGATGACATTTTTTTCCATCAATATCCGGGTAACACCCATTACGCCCCACATCATCTCACGAGAGTAGTGTGTAAATATATCATACAGCATGTTCGATTGATTACCAAAACTGGGCGATTTTTTTCTTCCATTTCCATTACATATCTACCCACATTTTATAGTCTCTTCTCTACTTTGTGCAACTCATCGTTGTTGACCTGAACAACGTTTTTACAACCACTCATTTAAATATTGGCTACACAAATGAATTTATAATTTTCGCTTTTTTGTTTTTGTGATGAACTTGAACTTTGTTACCAACATTTGTTTGGTAGTTTTGTATTTTTTTTTTTTTTTTTGCACAATGTCTTGCAGAAACGGTTGGTGGAATGTTATGCATAAAAAATGTAGTTGGTACTGAAAGGTACGAAATATTTGCTTAAGGTCACAAGACAACAACCAAACCGGGAAGTGAAGATGGACAGCTGTGATTTATTTGTAACGAAATGCGTAGAGACCACAACAACAATATTAGTTGCGCAATAAAAATTGGTTACAAAACTCATCACACTCAGAAGCAAGCAATATATGGGCGTTTTACTGTCGCCAAAGTAAAGGGTAATCCAAGTAGAGATACTTTTTTCAATAGACTTTTTTGACAGATCACGTGTGAGTCGTGTTAAGCACCAAGTTATTTTTGTGTAGTATTGTTTGGCATTTCATAATGGAAAGAAGCCTGAAAGTCTATGCGGACAATCCCAGTTGGAATCAGGCCTTGGAGCAAAACATCACGCGTATCATTCGCAAGTTACCAGTCGAAATGCCAAAATTCTTTCGAATGATAATAGATATTAGCCATTAAATTTGAAGTGTCTGTGTTTTTTCTTTAAGTTTAAGTAGGGTACCTCGAAATGGGTCACCCTTTATAAGAAGAGTTCAAACTTTACTCACGAGTGCCCGATGTGGTTACGTTAATTTGTTTATTTTAAAGACTAATTAAAAATGTTAGCTCTTATTCGAGTATTTCTCTAGTAAAGAGGCGGACAATAAAACAGTAGGAGATCCACACTGCTAACTTCGTTACCAATATTTAAGTCTTCTAACATTTACGAATTCTTATCTTTTCGGGTAGTTGAAGCTATTTTAAGTATTGGAGTTGATATCCGCCTCCAGGAATCCAGAATGCCGGAATCACGTTTGGACGGTTGTAGAATGGTCGCCATAATTAGAGTAGGCATAGAGGCTATTACCCACATCAATCAGAGACGGAGGTCACGTGAAAAATTGCCTGTTCGGCTATGTTAAACTAGTATTGTGATTTATACTCGCATTCAAGATGACAAGGATCACATTTGGTATGCTCTATGAAACTCGCGATAAGTTATGATGCGGATCGGATTGGAGATCAAGGGGAGCACACTTACTAGATATATTATTATTCGATTTCGTTAACGGCTATGTTAATCCAGTACTTGGATTCATATCCAGATTAAAAGCTTACACTAGGTACCTTTAAGTTGTATAAAGTTCGGGATAAGTTAGGGTAAGTATGAAGGCTGATATCCAAATCATTCGGAGACGGAAATTACAAGAAGAATTACCTTTTCGACTATATTAAACTAATATTTGGGCTCACACCCACGACAAAGTTTACAAGGATCACACTTGGTAAGTTGCAGAACGTTCGGTCTACTTTAGGGTAGGTATAGAGACTGATACACAGATCTATTCAAGATGAAGATGTAAGAATAATTTCTTTCTCGGCAGTTTACAAGGATCACATTTGTGTATGTGCAAGTTGTAGAAAGTTCGGGTTAAGTTAGAATACGGTTCAGATCGAAAATCTTAGGTAGTGTGGATCGATGCTTTGTGATACTTAAAAGAAAGAAAAACCAGATTGTTTGGAATCTTAGTCACACAGCTGAATAGTCTAGAAGAAAGTAGAAGAAAACCAGATTGCCTGAATACTAAAGATATGAGACCCAAGACCGTTCAAACTTAGTCGATTAGATGAGAAATCCAGAAGAAAGTATCGAAATGACTACTTCGCATTTTTCCAGACGACTGCGGCAAGTGGTCATTATTTTTTAGATTAATCAGGTTGCATTATCCTTAGTCAATATTATCTCATTAATTTTCTTAATCTAAATGAGGCATATAATTAAATTTTTTAAACATTATTTCATAATTACTTACTTTAGATGTTAATTGTCTTATAGCTATTAAATCTGGGTTATGGGGTCCGTGAGCATTTGTGGTATATTCGGTTAGCTCATAATTTATTTTTTTGTTTTCCAACTGAACTGCGAAGTCTACCAAGCTACCCAGTAGACCAGACAGCTGAAATATAGTCATTTGCTTCAGGTGTGGCCTGTACTCTGTCGAGTAGTCATGAGAGTATTTATTACTAATTTATCAAGGCATAATAAACCTAAGCTCCCTGTGCAGTTCTCATTTCTTTATCTACTAATTTATCGACAGCACCCTCAAGTAGAGACTGAGTGTTACTCCTTTCTATAACTTCCCTAAACAGTACTTAACCATTTGGTCTATCTTATAGTCATTTCTATAATATTTAGAGGCATTAAGAGTTTTTGCAACTGTTTTTTAATTTTTTATCTTTTATGACTATACCGTTTCCTACAATTATGGCATATAGAATTTCATGTAATACAATATATATATGCTTCAGTATAACATATAGTATATCTGTATCCATAATGAATACCCTTACACTGTTACAAAATTTGCGTTTCTTAAGAGATTTACATAAGTATATGTATAGGATCACATTTATCAATCTTGAATTTATTGCGCATAAATCCGCTTTAAATATTTAGTTCAATTTGCATAAAAGACTGAAATGCCACTGACTGAAATTGGCTTTTGTAATGCAAAAAGACGACTATAACCTTTCGTAAGGTTTGTGCGCTCTTTGAACAAATATTCATTTCTGTGTGCTTCAGTAAAAAACGCTCACCGTTGAAGTGAATATATCAAACTCGGTTCTGGCCAGCAACAACTGCTGTATATGAGAGCTTATAAAGAATAAATTATAAGGTTGTAATAAAATTGATATGACTGTCAATAACACTTGCCTTAGCAATAAAACTGGCCAATTCTTGACATCTGGTGGGTTACATTTTTCAACATTGAAATCACAGATTTTTTGCCAAGAGTTATTTATAGCATTTTTTTAGTATATTTTACGGTTGACTAATTACATCAACTAACTTGTCTGGATTTTTTACATTTCTTGCTGGTTTCAACTTTTTCTCATTGATTCAGCTGATGAACAATTAATTAATTCACCACAGTGTGATAATTATGACGTGATCAAGCAATTGTGTTCGAGTAATATTTCATTTTTATTGAGTAGAGAGAAAAAATAGGATGCGCTAATCGAAGGGTTGTTGGGACAAAGAAAATAACTGTAAATGTTCCTCACACGCTTGTTTTACAGATGAGATCAGCTGATCAGTATTTGATCAATGCAACGTAAGCTTCACCCTTACGTAATCTGGTAGGCCCTACAAGTAGAAGTAGTGATAAGAAAGTAAAAAAAGGTTAAAATGGATTTAGATGTGCATAAGGTACGAGCTTTAAAACCTGTAGGTCGAAAATATAGTATTAAAATAAAATAGAAAAAATATAATATGGTCAAATTTAGCGTGAAATAAGTTCCTTTGAGGGATCTTTAGCTATAGTATAGGCTATATTATCATATTTAACAATACTGTAATGTTGAAGATTATAAAATAATCATATTAACCGTTTGAGAATCATGAAAAAAAGAAATGTTGGAGAAAGTAGGCGCCTAAATGTATGCAAAAAATTTAAATATGTAATTTATAAAGAAATTACGGCTACTGGGCGCCTAAAAATATGCTTTTAGTAAGCAAAAATTTCAATGTATATCATTTATTAGAAAAATAAGGCTACTGTGCGCCTAAAAATATGCTACTACTAAGAAAAAATCTGTAATTTATAAATATCCAAGAAAAATAAGGCTACTGAACGCCTAAAAATATGTCAAACCTAAGCAAAAAGTGCAAATATGTCATTTACCAGGAAAAAAGTTAGCCTAAAATTATACTATACCCAAGAAAACTATACAAGTATGTAATTTATCAGGAAAAATAAGTTTACTGTGCGCCTAAAGATATATTATACCCAAGCAAACAATATGAATATGTGATTTTCCAATAAAATTAAGTGTACTGTGCGCCTAAAAATATGCCTTACGATGCCAAAAACTATAATCAACAATTTACTGGGTAAAATACCCCAAACGTTTGACGAGAAATTTGTAAATAAAGCATTTCTATAAATAAACCCCAAAACTAAGAACTAAGAAAAACTACAAATAACAAAGAAATCTACTTAAATCGACAAACATTACTAATTGAATGCTGCTGAAATCTTCTATAAATAACATCCGCTATGGTTAAGGTTTTTTACCCCGTCTAGACAATGGGTGGGCGACGTTCATTAGTCAGCGCATCTTTCTAGTGATTTATTAACTTTTCGTTAATGAGTGCTAACTATCTTTAAAATAAATAGCGTTATGCACGTAAATAGCCGCTAATGTGTAGCTTCATTGCTTCCATTGCGTTAGCCGTCTTTAGTACCTGGTATTCTTAGCGTAAATTACCCATGTACTTTTTGATGAGCAACACGGTGGTCTACGCTACAAAGTTGTATGCTTTCTTATTTAGTAATTTGCCTATATGATTTGCTAATTTGCCAAATGACTGCTAAAAAACTAACTAATTAAAGCAATATAATGATTAAAGCTAAACTATGTAGCGAAATATTAAGATGAATTTAATCATGTTGTTTGTATGTCTGACTGCCGCATGTTTTTAAAATTATTAATTTCGGTAAACAAGCCATGGAATGGTTATTCAATGAATTAATGGTTTACTAACTTTTGATAATATGATACAAAAAATCGTGTTTTTCTTTTGGGATGATAGTTTGAACCATAAAAAATTATTTTTGTTGTTGACATGTCTTAAACAAATAAGTTAAGTAATTATTTAAATAGATAACGAGCTTTTGGAAATGAAATTTTAAGCATGTGGCATGAAAAGTACACAGGAAGTCATCCCTTAGTTTATTATACAATGCGCCGAAAGGTAGGCTACTAAAATTTTAGTATTTGTTTCAAAGATGTGGTAAAAGGGCGAATAGTTCTATAATTCTTTATAATATTTGTAATCATAATTATGTATACTAACGAAACAAACAACTTAGCTTTTTTATTATATTTGAATAAGGTACTATATTATTATATAGTATATTAAAATAAATTTCGAACAGAATGATGAAAGTTAATTCAACCGCAGTAATTAGTTTTTTTAGAAAGTATTTTTATCTAATTATTGCTTAAATTAAATATTATTTTTAAATTTAGTTTATTTCTAATAATTTACCAAATTTAATATAATTTGAAAATTTAAGTTATTTTTTCGAATTATTTATTAAATTTAAAATAATTTTCAATTAATTTCGATATTATTTTAAAATTAATTTCAGTTTTTCCTAGTTATTAATTAAGTTTACAATTAATTAAATTATTTTTTTAATTAATTAATTTAATTTAATTAATTTTTTTTTAATTAATTTAATTTAAATTATTCATAAATTCCTTATATATATATATTCTGATTATTGCTTTAATTTTTATTTAACGTTTTTCTGAATTTAATTGTTAATTGAATTTAATTGTATTTTTTAATTTAATTTAATTTCCAATATTTACATATTATTTTTTAAACTAATTTAAATAAAAATACTTATAAATTTAATTTATTTTTTCTAAATATTATTGTAATTTTTATTTAAAAATTAAATTAAATTTCTTTTTCATTTTTTTCTAGTTATAATTAATTTTAAAATTTATTTAATTATTTTTTTAAGTAATTTAATTAGAATTATTTGCAAATTTGATTTATTTTTTGCTAATTATTAATTTAATTTAATAGTTTTCTAAATTCTAATTAAATTTAAAATAATTTTTTAATTAAATTAATTATTTATAAAATAATATTTAATGTACTGGTTATATTTTAACTACTAAAATATTATATGTAAAGTAATTTAAAAAAAAAAATGTTTTTATAGAGAGCACTTTGAGTTACTGGGTATTCTAATAGTGGTTGCCTTATGGTAGGCAATAGCAAGTCTCTTGCGGTATTTGTGCTTTAAAAAATATTCTAATAAAAAATTCAGCCATTTTTAGTCAAATAAATTGAAAAAGAAACTGGGCTAAGCAGCTATCCAAGACGTTAGTCCCAATTTGTAACAATTTAGTCTCACAAACGCAGAAATAATAACTACTTTGTTTATTAAAAAAACCACAAAACAAGTGACTTTTTTTAAAATTCATATTGAAGTCCAAAATCGAAAAAAACTAACTAACTAAAATAACTAATACGCTCTTCACTAATTTTTTTTAATTTATTTTTAAGTTATACTTTTCTAATTGGTATACAACTCACATGCATGGCAAACAGCGAATATGATTTCATTTTAAAACTCATCTATGATTGTGAAAAATAAAAAAAGTACACTTTAACTAAGCCGTAAAGCAAGACTATTTCGAAATACTCAAGAAAAACTAAAAACCGTCTTAAAAATTTAAAATCAAGAGTTCAGCTTCTCACGCTGGCTCAACACCGACTGCTTCATACACAAGAAATTTTTTCCATAGTGCGCGTTTTGCATTGAAAAAAGGCTTTATTTTGAAATAATTAAATTTCGCTAAAAATAATTTGAATAAAAAATACCTTACATATAACTAACTATCTGTTGATATCAGCTACAACTTGAACGCATTCAAAGCAATTAAAAGCAAAAACAAACGTTAAACCATTAATTCCTTGCGCACGTTCGACAGGACGTATGCGTGACAGATAAATTATCGAGACAGCATTTGAGATTTAAATTTTGTTTTTGCATTTTGTGTAGTTGGCATTTAGTGATTTGGTTATAAAAAACATGCTTTAATTGCATTAAGGGTGTGAGCAAAAAATTATAAATTAAAATGTTAATATCAATCAGTGTATATAAAGTAAGTGTTGCATTAAGACAGCAGCTGGGCCGCAACTAAAGTGAAATAAACAAGTGGCATATGACTCAATTACATATACATATATATGTATATATTGTTTTTTTAAATATATTTGTATATATATACACCTGTTGATATATATTGAATTCACTTTGTTTTCGTGCACTACAATTCGTTGCAAGCAATTACACATCAAAATTAATTGTTCAACAGGGCGTATACGTGACCAACACAGTTTACACGCCAATGTAATTAATGCACACACATGTACATATGTATATATGTAGAATGCCACTAAATATTGGCGAATGTTGTGCTTTTAGACAATTTCGCTGAGATTCCCTGCGTTGTATTTTTTGGTGACTAAAAATCATGCGCTACAATAACAACAATAGATGTTAACTTTGATTTTTCACCGACAAGTGTCGGGCACTCAACAGCAAGCACACAACAGCTCAAATGAATACCTGTCATGTGATTAATGTGTTGTTTGTGTGCTAAGAAGATAAAAGGAGATCACTGACTAACCGCTGCGCTATTTGAGTTTAAGTAAAAAATTAAAAAAGAAAAAAATTAAATTTAAGTAAAAAAAATAGAAAAAAAATAAAAATTGAAAAACAAAATATTTTACGGAAAAATATTAATTACTGCCATGTATTTTCTGAATATTTTGCGGTTAAGTGTGTGAAAAAAATTTGACGCCGCAAAGCATTCCCAACATTCAAATCTTGTTATAGTTTAGCATTGCAGTCTTAGATGTATATAAGCATTTTAATATTCATGAGCATAAAGCCATAAAAATTAAATGATTATTACTTTGCATTGTTTATATGTAATGAGACTATAAACTACATAGAAACATGCACGTACACACAATTTGCAGTTAATTGCCGTTGGCAAAATGAGCGGGTGACGCTGTGAAAATAGAATAGATTGAGTCATCGAAAAAAATGCAAAAATAAAAGAAAAATCCACAAAAAAATAATTGAAAAAATAAAAATATAAGCTCAAAATAAAAAAATCTTAGAAACTCGAAAAAATAATTTTAAAAATTAAAAAAAAATAAATAAAGAAAATTGGAAAAAAGCTCAAACATATATAAAATAAAAAAAATAGAAAAGAATTCAAAAATAAAAAAAATCGGAAAATATAAAAAAATCGAAAGAAAATAATCTAAAAATAAAAAAAATTAAAAAGCTCAGACAAATATTATAAAAAATCGGAAAACATAGTAAAACGAAAAATTTAAAAAAAATCTAAAAAAATAATAAGTTAAACGAAAATAAAAATAATATGAAAATAAAAAACATCGAAAAATATAAATATAGCTATAATATATAAAAAATAAAAATAAAATAAAAAAATTGAAAAAATTGCAAAAATAAAATAAAAAAACTAAAAAAAATAATAAATCAAACAAAAAATAAAAAAAATCTAAAAATAAAAAAAAACAAATATTTTAAAAAACTCAGACAAATATAAAAAATTAAAAAAAAAAATAAAAGAAAAATCGGAAAACAATAAATCGAAAAAATTGAAAAAAAATCAAAAAAAAATCTAAAAAATTAAAAATATCGGAAAAAATAATAAATCAAACAAAAAATAAAATATTTTGAAAAAAATCAAAAATAAAAAATAAAAAATCGAAAAAAATAAAAAATCGAAAAAAATAAAAAATCGAAAAAAATCAAAAAAAAAAAAAATCGAAAAAAATTAAAAATATCGGAAAAAATAATAAATCAAACAAAAAATAAAAAAAAAATCTAAAAATAAAAAAAAAATATTTTGAAAAAACTCAGACAAATATAAAAAATCGAAAAAATTAAAAAAAAAATCAAAAAAAAATCGAAAAAATTTAAAAATATTAGAAAAAATAATAAATCGAAAATAATCTAAAAATAAAATCTTTAAAAAATCCAAGAAGTAAATTGGAAAAAATAATAAGTTAAAAAAACATAAAATATTATAAAAATAAAAAAATAGAAAAATAGGAAATATAGAAAAAATATAAATATATCTATAACACATAAAAAGTAAATATAATCTAAAAATAAAATAAAATCTAAAAAATACAAAAAAAAAAGATCGGAAAATGTAGTAAATCTAAAAAACTAAAAATAATCTAGAAATAAAAGTAATCTTAAAAAAGTTTTAAAGAATCGAAAATTTTGCATTGAAAATAAAATAAAATTCGGAGTAAATAATAAATTGAAAAAAATAAAAATAAAAATAAATCAAACAAAAAAATTAAAAAAAAAAATTTAAAAATCGAAAAAACAAATATACTCATGCACTGCTGGCATCTTCATGCAACTAAAGTAAAATTAAATTCACACTCTACACGTACATCACTGGCACTAAACACCGCCAACTAAAAATAAGCACACACAAATCAGCGAAAAATAATTCAAGTCAGACTGTGCACTTCTCAAGCCGCAAAACGGGTGAATTGTGTTTTATGAATGCAATTACAAACCAAAATCTTCCCACAATTGTCACAGGCCTTGCAAATAAATCATGACATTTGTGTGGCACAACTTTATGGTTATATAAAATGTGTGTTTACTTCGTAAATACATGCATGCATATTTATTTAAGTATATATGCGACTTTGTACGTGTTAAAAAATTGCGGCCAAGTTTGCAATTCAAGTCGAGCTACACGTTTACGTAATGAAAACACTAAAATAGTTCTCATCGCAAAAAATTTAAATACATCGACGTTATATTAATATTCATTAAATGATTAATAAATTACTTTTATAATTGTTTTCAATTATAAAGTTTCGTGATCAATTTAAAGTGCAAAGTCAATTTCTATTATACAAATTGGTAGGCCAATAAGCAATTAAATTTCTATTATATGCAAATCATAAGAAAGGGGAGAAATTCTACGTAGGGCAACTAACGCTAATTATAAGTACTTTTCTAAGTAAATAAATAGCAGCAATAACAAACCAGAAAAACGCAAAAAAAAAACTAAAAATTATGAATACATATCATTTGGGGTTGCCACCTGGCAGCGCTGCACTAATTTTCTTAAGAAAATTTTTCGCATTGGAAGCAAACACAAATTTCATTTAATTTTATTTGAAAAAGAAAAATTGTTTTTGGATTTTTTCTTTTTGAAAAATTTTGATGTGACAACTCTGATTGTTGTAGACATAATTTGAAAAATAAATTAAAAAGTGGGATTCCATTATCTTATTTAATCCAAATACGCTCATAAAATTTTTATATTTCTGCATTACAATTAAATTACTTTTTAAATACTTTCAAGTTTTCCAAAGTTCCTTGTAAATTTTCCAGAAACTTTAACTAATATTACAAACATATTCGCATATGATTATTGTTTAGAAGATTACAACTTAAGATCAATGTTTAGAATTACTCACGTGGTTTTTGACAATTTACTACCTTTTTGATTAGACAAATATTTTGCTTTACAAATATTTTTTAATACCAATCTAAATGTAATTACTCTCGTATTGATATTTTGTTTACTAATTACTTTTTGATTACTTGCATTATTTTACAAATATTGCTATAAAAATATAGGTAAATCTTCCAATCGGCAAGTAATAGTAATTTTAAAGGTTTTTACAAACCTAAACGTAACGAATTACTTTATGATTACTTTTATATATAAATTTAAATTAAATAGCAACTGTTTCGAAAGCATAGATTACTATATTATATTGCATATTGTTGCAGTTTTTATATTTCTTTTATATAATTGATAAGTCTTGTAATTGATTACTTGATTTTTATGCAAACCAATAAATTACTTATGGATTACTTAACTAATTTTGCATTTTTGCTTTAAAAATATAGATAACCTTGTAATTATCAATTAATATGTATATTTCAAGTTTATTGCACATATAAATATGACGGATTACTTTATGATTACTTAAATTCAAATATCAATTTTTTTAAACACTTTAAGAGCCTTAGTTAGCATTTTTTTTGTAATAATTTTTTTGATTACTTCTATCTTTTCAATACAAATCTGAATGTAATTAATTACTTTACGATTACTGTAATATTTTAGTTTTACTTCAAACAGCAATTGCTTTAGTAAAAAATATTTCTACTTGATATGCTACACTTTTAATATCCATCCTCAAGTAATCGATTACTTGATTTTTTTACAATGAATTACATTTTGATTACTTGCATTAATTTTGCATTTATTTACAAATACTATAATACTGTAAAAAATAAGTAAATTAATAGGCAACTAATAGGTAAATTAAAAACTTACTACATATTTAAACATGACGGATTACTTCTTGATTACTTTTACGTTTAAATTTTACTTCAAATAGCAAGTGTTTTAAAAACAAAAATTACTCAATATGCGACATTTTTAAAAACTATTGATTTGTTAATTTTCTCTTAATCAGTAATGAATTTTTGATTACTTACATTTTTTTTTGTATTTTTTCAACTATTCTATTTTTTCCTAACAAGGTAATAATAAACTGTAATCATTACATTTTTCTTTCATTACTGTCTTACTACCGCTACAGTAACCATCAAAATCGCATTATTTCCAACAATAAAGATAAAGTTTAACAATATCAAAGAGTAATCAAAATGTAATGGTAATCATTACAAACTAAAAAATCTATTTTTTGTCAATCGTGAAAATGGCAAAGCAATCCAAAGGTAATAATATTTAAGATTTCTTTTTTGTATTAACAAGTAATTAATATTTTTCGGTTGAATTACATGAATTACCCTTTGCATCGTATAGTAATCCAATTGTAGTTATATACACAATAAAATAAAGTGTTTACTTTTTGCCAACCATCAAACTAGCGAGGTAATGCTAAAATAATAAAATGTAATCATTACACTTTTCTTTCATTATTGTCTTTCTACCATTCAAAGTAACCGTCAAAATCGCATTATTTTCAACAATGAAGATAAAGTTTACCAATATTAAAGAATAATCAACTGATAACCATTAAAAAATAAAGACTTTATTTTCTATTAATCATAAAAATTGCAAGGTAATCCAAAGGTAATAAAATGTAATCATTACATTTTTCTCACAAGTCTTTCTACCTACAAAGTAACCATCAAAAACACATTATCTCCAACAATCGCTATTCGCTTGAAGCCTTCAGCCTAATGAGCCCTATCCATGCATACAATGTGCCACAATCAAGTTCATTAATTCAGAAAATCAACGGTACTTCACATATAAGTATAAAAAAATAACATTTAAATGCCTAAATTAGATTTAATTTATTTACTTTACATTGAGTTTTCGAACATTTTCGCGCTAATTAAATAAGTTAAGTGCCGCATGCACAGAAAATATTTAACACTTTACATTTATTTGTTTAATTTAGGTATGTGTGTGTGTCTAGCTAACATTATTTTACCAATCGAATGAGTGGCAATAAACATTTTTTAATGCAATCAACTGTAAAGAGGGCAAAAAATCAAAAGCTGCTAACCAAAAGCACATATTCTCTAACGCGAGCCATTATGCTTACACACAGATATATGTATTTACAACCATAAAATTGTATTAAAATTGTGTGTGTGTAGATACATATGTTTGTATTCGTAAAATTGTAGTTACACTTGTCTCATTACCGTTACTGCTTTGGTCATTGGACGTGCTTAGATTCAAGGTTAAGGTTGCATTGCCTGTTGCTGTTAGACTGTTAGCATATAAAAGCAGAAACTTGCCACCGAGGAGTACGTCACGATCGCACATAAATAAAAAAAGAAAAAAAAACAGAAAATTCATTCACCAATCAGCTGTGAATAAAATCGATGTCACTTTAAGCATTGGAAGTAACATCTACTGAAGCAGTTTATAGCTTAATGGTCTAGTATATACAATATTTATGTATATTAATTTATGTTTGAATAAAACTTTTCAAGCATATAAAATACGGACTATAAGTTCTTTGTACTCATAAAAAATATTTAATTAACATTTCTTAAAAAAATTCAAAAAATATTTTCTAATAATTTACATTAATTTTGCTTTCAATTATTTTTTTTATCAAGTCACACGCTCTTTTTGCAACAAAATTACTAGCAGAAAATATGTATTCAAAGCCGCGTGAGAAATCATTACAACGCAAAATGTCTAAATAATTAATCATACGCCCAGTTGTTCCGTGACTCAACTCATATGCTTAGACACATGTTGCAGCAACATGTGCGCATAACCATAAGCTTAGTAATCAAACTAAATAAAGAGCGTATTTATGAGTAAAATTGGGGTTTGCAAGTGTTTATGCAACTAATTGTCGCCTACGCAAAAAGTTTAAAGATGTTCTGTTGAATTTCCTAGGCAATTACTTAATTATTTTCAGTTGTTTATAAATATTTATATATATATATTAGAATTTAGCAGTTATAAAAGCAAATCATTGTTCGATTTGAAATGAAATGGAAATAGTACCTTAAGAAAAATTTAGTAATGGAAGTTTTTTGAAAATCGTTAGGTGTTATTGTTACCACATACTACTTGAGCTACTATACTAACTAAATACTTAAGTATTATCTTATCTTAACAAGAATTTTTTAAACTTAGGTAGTTTGAATAATAATATAGTTACTAATTAATTAAGCATTACCAATTAATAAGAATTTTTTAAATTAATGTAATGCAATTCAACTCTTCTTAGACATCACTTCAAAAAATTATGTGGCTCCGGCTTATCAGAAGTTAGTCAGTGTTCTATAAAAATTAAATACAGAAGTTCCAACAGTGCTTCCAACGGTCTGCGACTTATATTTTAGTCAAAGGCTCCACGTATCTGGAATTCCTTAGACTTTGGAAGACTCTAAAAAAATGTCCCGATGAACCCTCCACGCTGACGGCGACTGGTAATAACCACCACAATATCTCAAAGATGGCGGGGACGGACTGGTTCGTCCCTGTTGCAGTTAGGAGGTACCTAGCTAAGGTTTACCTTTTAAGTTGGGTGTTCATTGCTCCTCTATAGCACAACATTCAAATTAGAAGTCTTACTATGGCTACACAAAGAGCTGTATCAAGATGTCAAGCGACCCGTGCCGAAGATCTGCCTTGCAGGGAGCGCTCAAATAGCCCAGTCTCGGATACCTAGCGGCCTTCGTTATATGATAACCTTACTTTTGTAGCTATGTGCTATCGAACCTACACTTTTACCTACACTCATGGGTCCAAAACAAGAACCATTGCAACAAAAATAGTAAAGAATTAAAGCAGTCCAGATTTCATAGAAAAAAAAATCGTAGAAAACTAATGACTCCCAGAAAAGAGCAACAAGAGATCGAAAGTAGCCGCCACAAAGGCAGGAGCTAAGCTTGGTCCAGTTTCAAGTGATGGCATTAACCCTAGAGCACCAGTGGCAGGCAGAACCAAAACCCGGTAGCCCAATTATGGCTACAAAAAAGGTAATAATAAAATAAGGGAAGGAGATGCTAAAAGTGCCAGTAGCGCATCTGCGAATGCATGTTTTAAAGTCTGTGGCCCATCAGGGAAAGCCTGTTACGCTCAAAAGCGTCAGGCTGCTTATCTGCTTATCGGCTCAGAAAGCTTCAGCTGCAGGAGCTGTAAAAACCACATCAAATTTAAGGAAAAAACGTTGGCATAATTATATTAGGCCCAATGGGGATTACTTTGAAGTGGACGACATAGATTTTGAAGAATAGAATAAAAATTTTAAAATTATGAACAAAGTCTTACTATTTTTTTGCTCATAGTAGTATTATATAATTTGAACCCTTAACCATTTTATAACCAAAACGTTAACTCAAACTTTGTTTCAATATGAGTGATTGCTAAAAAATCGTTTTTTTCCCGCCTATAAACTTATGAAAAATGATTAGACGTTATTTGGCATTTAAGGTGACGATATACACATACATATATGTATATTTAGGTAAAAGAAGTAACTATATATATGTATATATTCAGGTAAATGAAATATATATGTATACATTTATGCATAGTGTACATTTCACTGTCTACATGCATTCATGATTTTTAATTTGTATAATAAAATCTTACTTTCAAATTAATAACAAAACTGCCCTTCAATTAAAAAAGGTTTTCATTGTGATTTTTATGTTCCTATACATATACATACATAAATTTTTAATTGATCGGTCACTTTCCATGCATTTTTATTGTAATTTGTTCCTGTCAATCACATGTTTATTACATTCGTTTGGCTTGTTCAGGCGCAATTGTAGTAAGATGAAGTTCAAGATCAATGACTTTAGCTGATAAATCATTTGTTTATACATTTCAATTTCAAGTCATTCAATTCACTACTTTTCATTGCTTGTTATGCAGTCTATAGAGCTTACTGCAGAAACTTGTTAACAGCATATTTTTGAGAAAGTTTTTGATTACCACAGTCTAGTATTTTGAAAAAAATCTAGACATTTCTCTCATAAAATTCGATAACTTAGATATTCAGAAATGTCTGCCTAAGATAATTTTTCAAAACTTCAAATATTTCTGCAATCATAGCCGTTTTAGTGTCAGGGCAGCTGGACTTCCAAGCTGTAAGTGGTTATGCGGCGCATCTTTTTGCTGAGGGATCACGCGAAATGGCCGAGTTGAGCATTCGTTTTCCAAAAATTTTAGATTTTTTTGTCAATAGTTTATGTTTGGAACAATAAAATAATGTTTGTAACAATAAAAAATTCTAGTAAAATATTTCATGCTTTATATGAGAAAAAATTGTTGAAAAAAGGCTGCTTTTTCCCTGAGTAAACCCATGTAACCCCTTAAAGTAAAACTTAATTCAAAGAAATGCTCAAAGAAAGAAAGATGTAATAGTAATATATTTCCAAATTATGTACGATTATTGACGACTTTACACAAGTTCAATTACAAAATATAACAGAGCTAGGCTGAGCCTATAGCAAAATGACGTCAAAACCCACAATCAAAGCACAAGCCAGCAAAAACAATTATGCTTCGACCCTTTTTGATTTCATGCCGCTAAGCTTTTCTTCACAAAAAATCCAATAAGTCCGAAACAAATTTAATAGTTTTGTAATAATCGAAAATTGCCTGCGGCTTCATTACTACAAAGTAAGGGCACAATAAAAAATCAATTACATGGCACAAGTGCTCGGCACACGCGTCGCTGAAAATTTAGTATCTGGTTCAATAATGCATAGTCATGGGGTAACCAAGATTTTTGTACATCATTTAGGCATTATTTGTTGAAAATTTCACGCCGCTTATATAATTACATTGAAAATTATAAGCATTTCTTACATTTTTTGTTCTTTTTTGAACGGGTTCAAGAGTGGATTCCCAGAAAAATTATTGGCAAAATATTTGTTTTTGGTAATTTGTGATTTTCAGCGTTTATTATGGGATTTTTGACGTTTTCTGCTGGATGTTAAATTTTTTTAGTAAACTTAATATACCCTGTTCAAGGTATGATAAATATACATGTATAAACATGTTGATGGCGTTCGAGTAAAGAATCTCTTAAAAATCTAAGTCTATCGAAATTCTCTCCTTGTCAGCAATTTTATGCTAATTAAAACTTTCATACATTTTTATCATCATAAATTTACCACTACATCTCTCATCCCACGCTCTTTCTTTAATCAACAAATGCTATCTATTTTATTCTCCCACTTCAGACAGCACTCTCCTAACCTCCAATAAATACATAACCTCAAAATCGCACTTTTTTTACGCAGACAGCTTATAGACAAATTGAAAATCGAAATTCTATAAAAATATTTCATTTGAATTTTCAATTAAACGCACTTGGAAACACTTTACGCACAATAGGTTCCCCGTGAAATGCCACTTACCGCCTTGTTTACCGACTCACTTACCTCGCCACGAAATGTTTACACATTGAAACAAGTGGGAAGGCTGTTTATACGGAAAGTTAACTACAATAAGCAATTTTGCAATACTTAAAAAAATTACGACATACAACAATTCCTTGAAATTGTAATGAAGTAAAAGCAAATACTACTGAAAACTCACCAATGGCTTTGGAATCTCGGTTTTTTCAACACAAATATATATATATTTTTTCTTTTTTAAAAGTTAAACATTGAGTAAGCCACACAAAAAACACACGCACACTTGAGACACGACGAAATGCGACAATGTGAATAGATACGAGCACGAGTATTGGCGAAATGTCACTCACCTTGTAGTCGTTGAGCACAAACGAAGTTTTCGTTAGGCGACCAATTTTGGCGGCTTTTTTTAACAACAATTGCAAGCTGCTGCGATATACTGATTTGTTGTGGAAGCAACAACAATACCAAGGATGCTGGAGAGATAAATAAAGGAGGAGGAAAATAGATTTATAAATTAGTTTAATAATTCTTAAGAATACATAGTTGCATTTGAGATAGATTCTGTTGGATATACTAAATTATAATAATAAATGATATAAAAATAAATAAATTTGCTATAAATAAGTAATATAGTAATATAGTATAAAATATATATAAAAATTATTTCCACGCTTCAATTTTACTTATTTTTTAATCGTAATTTTCAAAGTAGGCGCGCAATTGTGACGTCAGCAATACCTATTATTGATGAATTTCTTGAAGCGTAATAAACTCTAGTCGATATGCGACAATGGATGCAACATGGCTCCATTATTTCAATCAGAAATCCAAGGGACAGTCATCCAAATGATGGCACACGATCAAGCCGTTCCTAAGCATGGAAAAACGCAAAAGTCGACAGGCAAGGTTATGGTGTCTATATGTTGGGATGCACATGGAATAAAAATTTTGATTGACTATCTTGGAAAAATCAGGATCATCAACTGCGATTATTACATAGCGTCATTGGACCGGTTGAAGAACGAAATCTTCGAAAAACTGCCGCATATGAACAAAAAGAAAGTTCTGTTGCACCAAGACAATGCACCGTGTCGCATATCAATGAAAAGGATGGCAAAAATCAATGAATTCGACTTCGAATTGCTTCCGCATCCGTATTCTCCAGAACTGGCCCCCAGCGACTACTTCCTGTTTACCGATCTCAAAAGTATCCAGCCTGTGAAAAAATTTTCTTCGAATGACGAGATGATCGCTGAAACTGAGGTCTATTTTAAAGCAAATTACAAATTGCAACACAAAAATGGTATCGAAAAGTTTTAGGATCGCTTTAATCAGCGTATCACCCTTGAACAGAAGTATGTCGAACGATTTTTGTCAAAAAAAAAATGTGTTTAACAATGCTAGACCGGGGATTTTTCAATTGGCCTGTTAAATACATTAGCGATATTTTCAGTGAACGAGGAGAAAATCGGAACAATTCGTCTTCGGCCGAAATTCTCAGGTAGGTCTGGTACTCAACAATATTTTTTGTAGATTAAACATCCCTCCTCAGGGTTGAGCGCTAGATTTGGTACCCGCCACGTAAACAAATACACCCCCCAATGGAAAGGACACAACAACAACCGCGTAAGCGTTGTCTACGTTAATAAAGAAAGATACCATCGACGAGCCTCAGTTTTCTCTGTACGTCCTTGGGTATATTGGTCAATTATTTCTAGCATCAGCTTAACAGATTAAATCAATTATATATCTTTTTACAGTAATCATTAAATTCCCCTCTTGTATGGATCCTAGTCGTTAACGACCTTCTCAAAAAGCTAGAGGATCTTGGCTGTCAGGTGATTGCCTATGCAGACGATACAGCACTTATGGTGAAAGGAAAGTTTCTAAGCACCGTGTATGAGTTGATGCAGGGATATGTCAGCGTTGTAACAAAATGGGCGGTCGGAAGTGGACTCGCCATCAATCCAAATAAAACAGAAATGGTTTTATTTAGTAGAAGATACAAGATCCCTGTGGCACCGTTGCCGCAAATGGGAGGTATTCGCCTGCAACCAGCGGATACAGTAAAGTATTTAGGGCTCAACCTGAATAAGAAGCTTTCTTGGAAGCCGAATATCGAGGAGAGAGCCAAAAAGGCATCGATTGCCCTATACTGCTGTAGAGGAGCTATTGGCAAGAGGTGGGGCCTCTCACCGAAGGTGGTACTCTGGCTCTATGACACCATAGTCAAGCTCATAATGTTCTATGGAGTCTTTATGTGGTGGAGGGCTTTACAGAAGACCACACTTGCAAAGAAACTTAACCCTTAAAATTGGCAGACAATCTTTAGACAACTTCTCGTATATTAATATTAAAAGATAGAGACAGGGAAAGGAAGAGTTATTTCAAATTGTATTATCTAAAGGCTCGCTGGCTTAATGAGCTTTAAACACAGATAAGGAATAAAAAAATGCTTTAAATAGTTAAAAAAAAATTAGTGATTATTTATTTAAAAAAATGATATTGCACCACCTTAAATCCATTCCACGCCTTTTATTTCGTTGCTTAGTAGAGTACACAATTAATGCACTAGTAAAAGCAAGCCTTCAGCCAGCATTGAATTACCTTCCATACATTTACCAAACTTCAAATAAAACGAAATATTTTTCTTACTCATTAAATAGCATTTTTTAATTAAAACTTATTTTTTTACATCAACCAATACATTTTTTAATTGCTATATTACAATTTGACATACGACGCTTAAACATAACACACTTATTCATAGTCCCTTATTTCTCTTCTTTTCCTTTCGATTTTTTGCTTGGTACAGCAGACCGTTGCTACCATAATGCAAATAAGCAAAAAACCCAAAAATAAAAGAAAATGCAAGAATGTCATATTTATGCAAAATGATATTATATATTCTGTTTTCAATTGGTTTTTTTTATTTTTTTCAAAGCACTTAATGAAAATTTAAAGCCTAAATGAAATGGAATAAGCAGCGATCAGCTCGAAGTTAATGCAATGTAAGACTTGCAAAATTAATGTAAAGGAACGCAAAATTGCAGCAATACGAATTGTGAGCAAATAATATAGGATAATGTAGAAATAAGACAAAATGCAGAAGAAAACAAAAACAACTATAATACCCTTCACAAGTATAAAAGATTATCATAGAAGTGCTTTTTTTCGATCGGATTGTATGGCAGCTATATGCTATAGCGGTCCGATCTGAACGATTTGTACGTAGATCATAGAACTGTTTTTAACAATAATACATGCAAAATTTCTTGAAGATATATTGCCACATAAAAAAGTTTTTCTCACTGAGAATTTATTTTGATCGGTTAGTTTGTATGGTAGCTATATGCTATAGTTGTTCAATCTGAACGATTTCTTCGAAGATTATATCCTTGCTTTGGAAAGTACCTCATACGAAATTTCATGAAAATATCTCATCAAATGAAAAAGTTTTCCATACCAGGACTTGATTTCGGAAGGCCAATTTGTATGACAGCTATATGCTATAGTGGCCAGATTTGCACAATTTGTTCAGAGATTATAAAACTGTCTTTTTGAATAATATATGCAAAATTTCTTGAAGATATCACGTCAAATAAAAAAGTTTTCTATACTGACACTTAATTTTGAGCGGTTTGTTTGTATGGCAGCTATATGCTATAGTGATCCGATTTGCACAATTTATTCAGAGATTATAAAAGTGTCTTTTTGAATAATATATGCAAAATTTCTTGAAGATATCACGTCAAATAAAAAAGTTTTCTATACGTCACTTAATTTTGAACGGTTAGTTTGCATGGCAGCTATATGCTATAGTGATCCGATTTGCACAATTTCTTCGGAGATCATAGAACTGTCTTTGTGAATAATGCATACAAAATTTCTTAAAGATATCCTGCCAAATAAAAAGTTTTCCATACTGAAACTTCATTTTGATCGCTAAGTTTGTATGACGGCCATATGCTACAGTGGTCCGATCTTAGTAATTTCTTCACAAATTATAACGTTGCTTTGGCTAATTAACCATACCGACTTGCGTGGAGATATCTTGTCAAACAAAAAAGTTTTCCCTACAAGCACTTGATTTCGTTCGAGCAGTTTGTATGGCAGCTATATGCTATAGTGGTTCGACATCGGCGATTCAGACAAAAGAGCAAGTTCCTGAGCAGAAGGAAACATGTGCAAAATTTGAGATCGACAACTCAAAAACTGCGATACAAATTCATATAAAATGTATATGGTAAGCCCATGGACATACGGATCAATATGACTAAATCGACTCAACTCGACTCCAATGTTTCCTTCTGGGTGTGACAAACTGCTTGACAAACCTACTACATATACCTCATTCAAATTATAATAATAAAGTATAATGTTTAGTATAAAGCAAAAGTGTAAGCCCAAAGTTGGCTCGTTATTTCAACTTTTCGCTGATTAATCGCCGTTTTCCTTTTTTTGTTTTTACTTGACTGCTTTTGCCTATGATTTTCCGTTTTTTTTGGCATTTTATTTTGTTATTTTTTATACTGTTTCTTGTACTACTCTTGCTGCTTGTTCTTAGTATTTTGCAATACTACTTTTAAAAGTTGTTATTGTTATTATTTTTTTCTTTCCTCTCCTTTTTTCCTTCTTCTTTCATATGCTTATACTCATATGTTTCGAGGCGTTTGGCTTTTGTTTGTTTTGCGCTTAATTTTATACTTCAACTACAAATTTACAGTTGCGGCTAGCTGACTGGCTGGTTGGCTGTCAGGAGGCTCGTTTGACGCTTAACGGTTTGGATTGCAGAACAAGTTTTCGAACTGGCGATTTTCCATACATTTTTTTTTTTTAATTTTTTGCTGTTTACTGCAATGCAAAATACATTTTTTTAATATTTCGATTTTTGTTTTCGCTGTTTGCCACTTATAACTGCATTTTTTCTTGATTTTGTAGTTTAACTGTTAATTTTTGTTTTACTTATTTTGTTGTTTAATGACAACAAGCTGCACTAACGAGTTTTGTAGGTATAAAAACAATTTGCGGTAGCTGCTTTTATTTTGCAGAAAAATGTCATAAAACAATATTAAAGTTTTTATTTTTTTTGTTGCTTTTTGCATTATAAGAAATCATTTCAATATTTGCTGAATGCCAGGCCCAACGTAATGCAAATTTTAATTTTTCTTATGAATTAGGTTTTTATATTCATTAAAATACAAACATTATTTGCTGTCTGCTGCTGCTTTACATTGTTGCATTTGGATTGTTGTTGTACTTTGCTATTTTTTTATCGAAAACCGGTGTTGTGCATAACTACTTATTAAGTTGTTGGTATTTATCAGTATTGCACGCGTTGCATTTTTTATAATTAACAGTGGTGAGGCAAAATATTGAAATCGTGAAAATAAAATATTTTGAAAATTGAAATTGAGATTAATGCTAAAAGTATTAAATATGGATGGAGATCGAGCCATGTGTTCACTTGGGAGTGACTATTCTTTTACATATGACTCAACTAGCTTGCGACTTCTGGTTATCGGCCAAGTATCCTCTGGGTAGTCAAAAAACTCCAGTGTTGTGTCCTGGGTTTAGGACCCTCCACGTAAAAAAAAACCCACCCCATGAAAATATCACAACATCTTCGGATGAGAGACCCCTCTTTCGACAGCACGGAAAGGAACAGCCTCTATGCAGCTATGTCTGAGCTTGGTATCCCCACAAATCTAATACGGCTGTGTAAACTGACGTTGAGCAACATCAAAAGCTCCGTCAGAATCGGTAAGGACTGAGTCATGCGATCCCAAGCGAGGTTTTAGACAAGGCGACTCCCTATTGTGTGACTTCTTCAATCTATTGCTGAATAAAATAGTACGAACTGCAGAGCTTAATAAAGTACCATCTTCTACAAGAGTGTACAACTGCTGGCTGCCGATTATATTGATATCTTTGGCCTCAACAACCGCGCCGTTAGTTCTACATTCGCAAGACTGGATAAAGAGGCGAAGCAAATGGGTCCGGTTGTGAACGAGGCGAAATACATATCTCCTGTCATCAAACAAACAATCGTCGCATTCGCGACTGGGCTCACTTCACTTCTCTTTACTTTTGACAACGTCCGGTGTGTTTAGCGTGGCTACCTGCTGACGACAGCCTTACCCCACTACAGCACGGCGGATCAAACCAATGCGTTGATCCAATTGGCAATGTGGAATGGACACACTAACCACCTTGGTAAGGTTCGTGTCCTATCTAAAACCTCTGCCGTGCTTTGGGTGCGGCACTCAGTTGCAAAGCATCTCCACATTCAACTGATGAAGTCAGTTTTTCGCACATTTGGGTTTTAACCACAACCACCGCAATACTCCCCGACGGGAGCAGGTTGGAGTGAAAGCCAAGGGCTGCTGCTCCCCGTGGTACCAAAATACAACTCATACAAAATCTGACCCTGATTCCCAGCTAAACGCCTTCGCCGCTTAAACAACTCGCGGGCAAATGATCAGTCCAGCTAGTCCCCATACCACACAGATCCCTAATGTCCGAGTACATCGGGTATTCTGCCAATATATGCACTCAATGCTTTACCCACGGTTACTTTTCTCAGTAATAGTTTCGTAGTCGTAGACAAGTTCGTCTGTCTTGGAACCAGCATTAACACCAATAACAACATCAGCCTCGAAATCCAACACAGAATAACTCTTGCCATCAGGTGCTACTTCGGACTGAGTACACAATCGAGAAGTAAAGTCCTCTCTCGACGAAGAAAAACCAAATTCTTCAAGTCAGTCATCATCCTCGTCCTGCTATATGGTGCAGAGGCAAGGACGTTAACAATATCTGATGAGTTTTTCGCGAGGGAAAGGTTCTGCTTAAGATTTATGTATGATCCTTTGCGCATTAGCAACGGCGAATGCCGCAGTCGATGGAACGATGAGCTGTACGAGATATACGACCACATTGACATAGTTCAGCAAACTAAGAAACAGCTGCTACGCTAGCTAGGTCATGTCGTTCAAAAGGGTGAAAACACTCCAGCTCTGAGAGTATTCGACGCAGTATACGACGGAGAAGCAGAGAAAGACCTTTACTTCGTTGGAAAGATAAGGTGGAGAAGAACCTGGCTTCACTTGAAATTTTCAACTTTCAAACAGCAAAAGGAAATAACGACTGAGGCGCTTTGTAAACTCGGCTATAACCGCGTAAAAGGTGCCTAAACCAATAAAAAAGAAGAGTCCAAATAATGTTGATCAATCATAAACGTTTCTTCAACAGTATTTGTTCCTTTCCTTTCAAAAAACAATATTTTGTCAACATCCGAAATTCTTTTTTATCCATTTTTTCACATGAACAAAAGTTGCTTCACTCAAAATCATTTAAGTCACAAAATAATGATCAGACAGTAGTCAAATTTATACGTGCGTCTTTTGAATATAAGGGCTAACTAAAGATCATATTGCCTGTATTCTCGTAGCTCCATCTATGTGTCAGGCCGGGACTTTTCAATGGACCTGTTTATTACATATTCTATAAAGCCTCCGACGTTTCCTTCTTGGTGTTATAAACTTCGTGGGAAACTTAATACACCCTGTTCAGGGTATACAAAGTGAGCTCTTAAGTATATAGGCTTTATTAAACATGAAAGGCTTAAGTAGCGATTCTTTACACATGATAACATTATAGTTTATTAAATTAAGATTATGTCATGAGAAATCATATTCAATTGCTCGTGTGCAAAGCCAGCTTTGATAAAATAAAATAAAATATATAACCTTCCATTAATTTCCTCCATAAATAACGCCTTCATTGAGCGATGAAGATGCTCCCTCACATTCTTTGCATTAACACTCGCTGATTTAAATTGATTTGCACATATTAGTCTTAGCTACGTCATTCATACATCGCACATATGTAAACCATTTACGAATGCCGCATAATTTATAACTTAAGCAAACGAGCTACGCGTCTGTGCGCATGCGCTCTAACACTTCAGGCAATGCAGGCAGCAACAACAGCAATAGAAACGCAACAATTGCATTTATTTTATAAGCTTTTACAACAAAGTAACTATAAAGCCGTAATTAGTAGCATCATTGACACCCGATTTCAGAGTCGTGCCGTTTGACATGCAGCAACAAAAAACAGCAGTGGCCAAATGAGTCAACGACTACTTATTTACTTACGAGTATTGGCGACCCAGTGCCACAGTGAGCACAAATTGCGGGGAAACGAAAAACTAAATGGTGGAAAACAAAAGCGCTTAAAACTACTAACTAAAGATTTTTTGTGTTTGTACAACAACGATATATTTGCGCTTCCCACCATCAAAAGCGCTCAAACGACTAATGCCAGCAAGCCAACTGTACACTAGGGTGGGTAAAGAAAAAAATTATTTTAGCCAAATCAATATATGAATACTGAGATATGCATGTTTCTTCCCAGTAATGAGGAAAAAAATAAGAAACTCAAGAGCGTACAGAAAAAGTGTAGGTCCTTCTTATTAATATTAAAGACTCATACTGGGAGGAATTTTTTTAAGGTGTCTACGAACCTATTTTTCAGAGTATGAAGTGAAAAATATAATAGGAGGTTTTGACCCACCATACTGTACATTAACACATATAAGTAAATATGTATGTGCATACATATGTATGTGGTTGCGCACCGATTATATCCAAGTCATAAAAAAGGAAATTATAAAATGTCTTCACATAAAAATGCTTGCCTTTTAGCTGTTGCATAACTTCACTCAATATCTCTATAAAGTTTTATGAAATTTGTATAAAAAATTAAGCTATAAAACAACGGAAAACTTGGGTTTGTAATTTAAAATTCGATGTCTGAAATTGAAGCTCGTAATCTTGCCGACGTTTGGTTTCAACAAAACGGCGCCACTCCCCACACATCGCAGCAATCAATGTATTTATTAAGAGAAAACTTTGGAGAGCAGATAGTTTCACGTTTTGGGTTCGGATGTTTGGCCACCAAAATCATATGATATCACACCGCTAGACTTTTTTCTTTGGAGATATGTAAGGTCTACAGTCTATGCGGACAATCCCGCTTCGATTCAAGTCTTGGAGCAAAGCAGCATGCGTGTCATTCGCCAGTTATCAGTCTAAATGCTCGAACGAGTGATCGAAAATTGGACTCAACGGATGGACCATCTGAGACATAGTCGCCGCAAAAATTTGAAAGAGATAATCCTCAAAAAATAAACGTCAAAGGCTATTCTTTCGAATGATAATAAGCATTCCCCATTAAATTTGAAGTTTCTGTGTTTTTTCTTTCAAAAAAGTAGAGAACTTTGAAATAGATCATCCTTTACAAAACGAGATAAACTTAACCTAGACCTCATAAACAGCGTTTCCACATTAGTGACTTTGTTTATGGGTCACAGACTTTTTGTGTGCATATGCCCGATATCTACATTCAGTCAGAGAAGCCACTATCTTTGGCTGAAGCACATCGGTAACTCCAAAAAGCTTACGCACGTGCTGCCCAAATGTGAAACAATAAGCTGTGATTAGTTTCGTCAAAGACGTCGCTTCAAAGGCCGCAATTTCGATAATTATGACCGTGCACGTAAAAGAAGGCCGAAACCTTCGAAGAAGGTGCAGTGGAGACGTTCCTCTATGAGGATCCTTGTCAAACGCAAAACGAGCCAAAACCTTTGAAGACGGCGAATTGGAAACGTTGCTCAATGAGAACCCATGTCAAACGCAAAACGAGCTAGCTTCAGCATTGGCAGTCCCGCCCTTAACCCATTTCAAAGCGACTACATGCGCCGGGAATGCCTCAGAAACAAAGAACTTGAGTTTCTCATGACCTCAATACTAAGAGAGGCACGAAAAAGTAATTATGTCACATGATAAGGCTCAGCCTCACCTTACCAAACCGCAGCGTATCGCTATAATCAGCGATATTCAAGCGGCACTAAAGTCAAATCGCTATTAGTGGAGGAGTGTATAGGAAGGCTTAACCGTCTATTCATTTGCAACCGCGTATACGCGGTGACGGGGCATAAAGGCGTAGCCGGCAATGAGCTGTCCAACGAACTAGTCCGCTCTGTGTTGGCTTCTAGGATGATAAGACCAAAATCATGCATTGCGATGGGGTCCCATACTATAACAGCTTCAGTGCAAAGGAGTTTCTCTGCACGGAGGAGAAAATAAAGAGAGAAAGTCACTGGCAGCAAGCAACAAGAATGCGCCTCGCCAAGTTACTACTATGAGGTTACAACCTAGCAAGATTTATAGATATGGTCAACTCCCCCTAGACAAATTACGTCTACTTGCCGCGCTCTACACCGGGCACTGCAGGCTTAAGAAACACTTGTTCAACGTGGGCACAAACTGCCGGCTTTACGACATAGAACAGAAAACTCCAGAACACTTAGTTCTAAATAGATTGTTCAGCAATTTGTAGAAGCAGGTTCAAAGCCCTAGGATCCATCTACGTGGAGAGAGATTACTTCACCTTCATCGCGCTTAGAAAGCTCTAGGAATTATTCCGAGTGCTGAAGCTTTGTGACCATATGTGTGGTAGGAGAGGACACAATAGATCATAGGTGGTATCTCAATGATGAAACAAGTTTATGGCGATGATTGCCTATCCCGTGGCAGATAGCGATATAAATTTAGGTATTGGGTGGGCCATATAAAATTTTAAATTTCGAAGATAGATTAGAGTAAAAGATTGAGTGTGGCGTTTGCTGTATGGCACGTAGCGCCGTCCTGCTGGAACGAATGTTATCCAAGTCTTCCTCTTCAATTTGCTAGAAGAAAAATTCGGTTAACATTGCGCGATATCGCTCGCCATTGATGGTTACGGTTCCTTCTTCATTTTCGACGAAAAATGGGCCGATGATTCCACCAGACCAAAATCCGCACCATACAGTGATTCATGCTGGGTGCATTGGCTTCTCGACTACTATCCTTGCGGGTTTTCTGTGCCCCAAATGAGACAATTCTGCTTGTTAACGTAACCATCGAGGTGGAAATGAGCCTCGTCCGAAAAGATGATTTTTCGCTAAAATTGACCATCCTCGATCAAACGATCTTCTGCCCAATCTGCGAACTGTAGAATAGTGAATAGCGACCAATTTCGTAAATTTTAGACTTTTTACTGAATATCTGTCACTTTCCAAATGGTATTTGACGTTCCCAATGTCGAAATATAGATAATTCATATTTAATATGAATTATACAATATAAGGGTTAAGTGAAGTATTGACACCATTCAATCCATTTTTGACACACAAACATTTCACTATCAGGACAGGATTTTCTCTGAGTTTCAATTATAAATCTTACACATTGACCAATATTTCCGTTAATAAGTCAACTATAAGTACTGCTAGACTAGTTACAGTTTGTACGGACGGATGGTCAGACAGAAAGTCACGCGGATTTCAACTTGTCTCGTCATCCTGATCATTTATAAGTATACAATGTAACCCTATACATATCTGTATTTCCAATAGCGTTGACATTCTTTAAGAAACTTCAAATTGTTGAATTGTATGCACTACCTTTTGGTATGAAGAATCTTTGCGAATTTCAGTATAGTTCGAGAAAATTTCGAGACTTGTACAAGTATTACTATGTATTTTTAAAATATAGCAAGATATTTGTTACAATTGATATTTCCATATTTCCCTAAAATCTATACCTTTTTCTTGAAACCTGCAGTTCAGTCCTTTTCTATAAAAATATGGAAGCAAACAGCAAAATTTGGATTGAACATCGATTCATTCCTACCTTGATACATATTTAATAGTTTTGTTTGTTCTTTGAAACTAAAAGGCACTAGAATATAGTAGTATACACTTGGAACCTTTTTTATTCATACTATAAATAGTTTCATAAGTCTGTATGTAATAAATGCATACATAATTTTAGAATCAAAGCTTACTTACCTTTTTTCCTGCGTTCTGCGCTGCTACTTTTTTGTTGCCAATAACGATCTTTCTCTGCGCTTTGTTCGAAAACTTTACACGTTGGATACAAGATCGTTTCAGCTGGCTGCCTTTTACACTTCTAATTCAATTGTTATACTCGTAAGTTACACTTTTTGTTGTAGCTATATAGTTAACTTTGTTGCAAATATCAACTTTGACCGCAATTTGTAGCCGCAACGCACGGAAACACTCATATAAGCCTGCGAGTTAAGACCAAATAAAGCCGAAAAATTGTTTGCCCAATCAAAGCGTACGAAAAAAAATCGAAAGAAAAAAACTTAAGTCAACAAATCGTGGGCCCACAATAAACACAAACAGCGGCAATAAGCAGAAAAAATGCCGAAAACGCAGAGTTGAAAATTACAAAATATATATTTTTTTCGTTTGTATACGCGCACAACTCGTTTCTTCCTTTATCTAAGCGTTTTCGTATCTTTCGAAGCGCTTATTTTTCTGTATTTACATACAGGAGAAAAAACAACAAATTTGTTTTTGTATATATCGCGTACTTTTTCTGAATTTACGGAATTTTCGAATTTTTGCACCAAAAACACAAATAGACTAGAGATCTATGACTGGCGACCGCATACCGGAGCAGGAAACCCAACACAACAGAGTTGAAGACAACGAACGACGAACAAACGCGTACGAACCGCTCAGCGCGAAGACTTTATCGAAACTGCTATTGGGAACACTTTGGTAACACGGTTTTTTATGAGCTACGCCAACAAAGGCGTTCGTTGTTTGTAGCAAAAGCTGAGGCTGAAGCTGCGATGTCGCAAAAAAACGACAAGCTTTAAAATAGCTGAAAGGGAATTATGCGGTAAGAGACAGTGGCTGCGGTTGCGCAGGTGCTCACTTGCTCAGCGCTGTTGCTGCTGGTACGCGGCGCGTTTGTGGCTTAAAGCGATTGTTGTTATTGTTGTTGCCACTGCTGTTCCCACGAATGACGTCTAAATCAAAAGCGAATAAATTGCGCCTCGTTATGCATACTCGCAGACCCTATAAAGCCGTTCTTGTTTGTTGTACATCTTATTTGGCAACTTGGAGTATTCTTTGGTGCGCTCTTGCGCCAATATTGTGTGTTAAATGGTTTGAAATACTCAATCGATTTTGTTGTTGTGTTGTTTGTTGTCAACAACAAAGACGCCGAGCTTTAAGCTGTTAACATTGTGCTCAAAAGCTCCGCTAACAGTACTTATTATCATTACGTATGTTTGAGAAGCTGAACTTGAACGTTCGGCACAAGCGTCAACTCTCTGAAAAACTTGCGCAAAAGCGCTATTTTTACTGGTGATATCCATTTGTGGTTTAAAAAATAATAATTTATTTGTACTAAGTAATATATATACGTATATATTTCGAAATATTCTACGACAATTTTTAGTTGATCTGGAAAATTGTTTGGGGGATATGTGATCGGTTTTCAAAACTTTAAACGAACTTCTCTCGAAACGCTGGGTCTGAACGGTGAAGAAATTTCCTCCGAAATAGCAGATCGATCGACATGAAGTCTCTTTCTTAGATACATTTGTCAATCAATGATTAAGCAGAAGATTTTTGATAAAAATTTCGACTTCTTAAGCCACTCTAACGTCTAATTCTTATCACAAAAAAACTTTTTAATCAACCATTTTGTCGAAAATCAAAATTTTGATAAATCACTCGATCCTGACTTGTATTCGCCTATTGTAATAATAATATTCGCATAATAGTAGAAAAAGTAGGTCCTTAGCATAGTAGACCCAACCACCCAATTCAATCCGCAGAAGAATGAGTCTAGTTAAGAGTAAGGGAGAGTGAGGCTCAAGAGAGCTTGACAAGTGGTCACCTATGCAATCACAAGGTCCTTCTAACCCAAGAAAAATATTAAGAGGTCTAGTAAGCTCTTCATACCCGCAAACCTAATACGTCTGTATAAAGTGACGTTGAGCAAAACCAAAAGCTCCGTCAGAGTCGGGAAAGAACTCTCTAGCAAACGAGGTTTCAGACAAGGAAACTACTTCTCGTGCGACTTCCGCAATCTACTGCTTGAAATAATAATTCGAGCTGTAGAGCTGAATAGAGAAGGTACGAGTACAATATTCTGAAAGAGACATTTGCGATGATATCGATATCATTGACCATAACAACCTCGCCGTTAGTTCTGCTTTCTCCAGGTGGAACAAAGAAGCGAAGCAAATGGTTATGGTAGTGAAAGATGGTAGGACGAATTATCTTCTGTCACCAAACAAACAGTCGTCGTACTCGAAACTTAAGTCCCACGTCACTGTTGACAAACATAACTTCTAAGTCGTAGATAATTTCGTCTATCTTGGAAACAGCATTAACACCAATGTCAACAACGAAATCCAAAGCAGGATTACTCTTGCCAACAGGTGCTACTTCGGATTGATTAGGCAAGTCCTCTCTCGACGAACAAAACCCAAACTCTATAGTCCCTCATTATTCCCGTTCTGCTATATGGTGCAGAGGCATGAACGCTGACAACATCTGCTGATGAGTTGACAATAAGAATTTTCGAGAAAAAAAACAATGCCTACGCTTGCTAGGTCATATCATCTCAATGGATGAAAACATTTTACTCCTTCGGAGTGCAGTCTCCTTTAGAGAAGTGACCATACTTTACATAAAGCGGCGATATTCGCCTAGAACTCATTAACAGTGCTTTTAGGGATGGTCAAAAAGTGCCTTACCTCGCTATCAATAGAATCGAGTGTCTTTGTGATAAGACTGGTGTGGGTGTGAAGCCACAGCGGTATCGCAGGAAACTGTAAAGCTGTTGAGCTAACAAAAAAAAGCACCCTAAAAGCGCTATCGGTAGAATGGGAGCGGATCGGTACTAACGTATCCTCTTGTATTCTACTATTGGATAAGTGAGCTTCGTAGGAGCTGGGCCACCATCGGTGACTGTCACGAAAGCCCTTTGGCCCCAAAGTTGATGCAAGGAGATCTAGTGATCTCTTTGTCCTCAGTAAGGCTAACCTCTCCCTTGTCTTGGCGTCCAAGCAGTAAGGCTGAGAATCATGCCAGACGCCGTCTGCAGAAGCTGTATGGAAGAAGATGAGGTGAAAACAACTCAACACTTCCTTCTTAACTGTCTCACTTTTGGGAGGTCATTACACTTGGAAGCCCATATCTTCAGACATACCACCGAGCTGACGGGAACAAAAATTAAACGCCTGTGAAAATTTGTATTTGCTACTAAGCGTTTTGCTAATTTATAAGTTCGAACACAGGAATTTTTCTCTTCTACGGCCATTTAAAGGACTACAAATAGCAGTCCACGTGCGATCTTTGATCAGCCATTAACCGTAAGGAATACTTAAGAAAACAGGTAGACTATAGTCGTTCATATGTTAGAATTGAAATCGCATGTCTTTCGGGTTAGCTAGTTAGATAGTTGGTATGTGATTTAGATTCTAATATTCCCATTAAGGTCACTATTTATTAGCAAGTGTCTATAATTAAAGTTAGAGGTCTAAACAAAAAATATTTAAGGGTTTTGTTCGTGTATACAGTTTCCTTCATATTTTGTGACAAACATTAAACAATTATGTAATTTTTAGAATGACATTGACTTGAGAAAATTATAGGAGTAAAGTACTTGATATACTTGTACATATGATATATTTACTTAGGCATTCATAAATAGCTTTTTCACCTACAGCTTGCTGTCATTGGCCAGATGTTAACACCCACTAAATTACCTACTTACATTCAGAATACACAACTAACACACAAACACTTATTTGCTTAAAGATTCTACTAAAAAAATTAAATAAAAATAAAAAAAATAAAAAATAAAAAAATTAAGTAGAATCATTTATCCAAATTACCGCTTGGCACATATGTGCTCTTCGCCACGCCAACAATGTGTAGGATGAATTGAAATACGGATAAATAAATATACTTAAATAATTTAATTGTTTTTGAACCTGCCACATGTTGTGCGTGTGTTTGACTTTCACTAATGTGTGTGTTTTGACATTCCCTAATATTTCGTCGAATATATTTTTCGCAATTAAATATTTTTTTTCGCCAGCTTATTACAAATTACCAGAATTGCTAAGCTTAGATAATGTTTCAAATTTAATAAAAATAAACAAATTTATTAAATGAGGAAATTGGATGATTTGGGTAGAATAAAGGCGTACTTATGTGCATACATATGTTGTACAATAAATGTATGTCTGTTTAACTGAGCGTGTGTGTAAATAATAATTTGTAACGTTCTACGCCCACTGAGTCATAAGTGGAGTTTGTAATTAGCAAGCTGACTTAGTTAAGTGCTTAAAATTAAGCTTTTATTCATTTATATGCAATTTTATTGGTAGAATTTTTCTCAAAAATATACATACATATATAACATGAATAATTTTGATGTATTAAATAGAAAAAATAAACTGATGAATTGTTGTTTATTTATTAACTATTACCATATATTAGCATATTTGTAGTTTTTATTATTATAATTATATAATTTTTTTATGAAAATTTTGTTTTAACGTTTTTTAGGTTTTTGTATCACATTTTTTTCATATTTTTTTGTTTACAAAACTTTTTAGCGTACTTTTTTATATATATATTTTTTTTTCTAATCAGTCATGTTAGTTACACCATTCATAATTTAAGAACGACTGAACCAATTTGGCTGGAAATTGGTTTAGAGGTAGCTTAGAACCAAGGGACGGACACAGGATAGTTTTTATCACTAATAATTAAAATACTTAAATAATTTAATTTTTATTTTCTGAAAAAGAATTTAATAAAAATTCAGAGCCTGCTATTTGTTTCATCTACGGCAAAACAGAGTTCGCCGGGTCCTCTACTAAACAATATGAATTTTCATAGATAAATATAATTTTTTTCCATAAAAGTTTTTTTATTAATCGAAAACATCGACAATATATTTTTCTCAAAATTTGTTATTAATTTTATTCTTCTATTTAATATTTTTTAATAATATTTTTCCATAAATTTTTTTCGTAAAATTTTCAACAATTTTTTTTTCATAATTTTTTTAATCAAAATGTTTATTTGTTTTAATAAATTTTTTATTTAGTAACATCTTTTTATTAACTATTATTTATTTACATTTTTTTAGTTTTTTTATTAAATTTTTTCCATACAAATTATTTTATAAATCGAAAAATATAGGCAATATTTCCATACTACCCATTGATTCCATAGATTGAGTACCATGGAGAGTAGAAACCGACCTACAATCCATCTTCGAAAAAGCCTTGGCCTGAAGTAATACAAACGCGGTACCGTAAAAGGGGAAGGGGGAGGGTGTTTTAGTAGACAGATATTAGTGACATCACTTTGTTGTGTGCTCACAATTCCCAAAATCACATGCAATTTTGTGCGTTTAACATTTTACTTACCCGCATGCTGTAAATTAAGTATTTGTTGTTGCCAGAAATAACACTCAGAAAACGAAAACAACACAAATGACTGTCAAATTAACACATTTGTCACATTATAAATGTTATTTACAGTAGTTATTTATTGTTGTTGCTTTTAGACGCATACATCCCACACACTCCTATACATATTTACATTTTTATTGTCTCAGCCGCATGAAATAAAGTAATTGTTTTCAAATTACCACAACCTTAGACTACGGCAGGTGAGCTCGAGGCTACGTTTAAGTAAGTACATACAAATTACAAGTGAAAACAAAACAACAACAGCAACAATAAATATAAAATGTGTTTAAAAACGAAAAAACAATCACTGAAAAAAGTTACAACACAAATTAGCATGTGTAAAAGGTATCCGAACTGAAAAATTCTGTGGTAATTTTGAAGGCAATCGAGAGCTTTGAACTAATTTGACAAAAAAATAGTACATCAAAATTGATAAACAAACAAATATTGTATGGGAAAATTAAATAACAAAGTTTAGGTGAGAAAATGTCAAATTTTGACATTTTGAATGCAGCGGCACAAATATGTATGTACATACATACACATTTTATTTGACTAGAATTAGATTGAATACAAAAAAATTTAATAAAAAAAAAAAATAAAAACAAAAAAAATTAAAAAAAACAAAAAAAAAGAAAGAAATTAAAAAAAAAAAATATCAAAAAATCGTAAAACAAAAACAAAAAAAAATTAATTTAATTTGAAAGGAAAAAATAATTTGTTTGAAAAAATAAAAAAAATAATAATAATTTAAATGAATCCTTAATTATACTTTGCATATTTTATTTGAAGCAAAATTCACATACTTTTACCTTGACAAGAATTAGCATTGAATTAAAAAAAATTAATTGAAAAAATTAATTTAAAAAAATAAAAAAATTAATGAAAAAATTAATAAAAAAATAACAAAATTAAAAAAAAATTAAAAAAAAAAAAATTAATTAATTTAAAAAAATTTTAAAAATAAAAAAATAATAATTTAAAAAATAAAAAATTAACTTTAAAAAATTAAAGAAAAAAATTTAAAAAATTAAAAAAAATAAAATAAATAAATAAAAAAATTAAAAAAAAAAAATTTAAAAAATTAAAAAAAAATTAATTTAAAAAATTAAAAAAACATTAATTTAAAAAATTAAAAAAAAAATTAATTGAAAAAATTTAAAAAATTAATTTAAAGAAAATCTAAAAAAATTAATTTAAAAAATTATTTATTCAATTTCCTTACATAAACTCTTATTTATATTTTACATTATTTTACGTTGCTACAATAGTAACAACAACACTATATGCAAAGTGTTTTAAATATGTATGTATATTTAATTTGTGATAGCAATAACAGATGTACTTACATAATATTAATTTCTTTTTATAAAATACTTAGTTATAGATCTTAAAGAACCTTAAAATAATATAATAGCTTAAATTCAAGTACTGTTATTTTAACAATAAAAATTTGTAATTTTATCGTCTTTTTTAAATTGATGTACTTCTTATAGTAATGAACCGTCATTCCGAATGAAATTTTGTAAGAATTTCAATCAAATTAGGTTACACCAGATGTCTGTCACGACATATGTATGTATGTCCATAACCTAACCTAATCAACTCGAATTTTAAAGTGGCGAGTGGAAATATGTCAAAGAAAAAAGTTTCAAAATTCCGCACTTGATTCGCACTGCGCCAATTCGGCCATGGCACGTTCTCTTATCGCCTCGGATATGATGAGCTGTATTTTCGCTTTTGTTTTCTTAACTAATTGCGTGTCATCGAGATTCTCAAGACTAAATGCTATGTATTCGCCGAATTTTGCATGCGATGATCTTGTCGTTTCTATACATTCGCCAAATTTTTCTGCGGTTCTTTTAGCAGGCATTTCTGATTCACTTAAATTTTCCGTTGTTCTCTTGAAGGGCGTTACATATTCGACAAACTTTGAACGCGGCTCTTTGTCGTTGCTAAATTGTGTCTGTGAACTATTGCCATCGTCAGACAGTGGATCTGTAATCATATCTTGTGTATCTGTTTTGTAATCGCGCAATTTTCGTCGTTTTGCTGGTTTTGATGTTGTTGACGAGGCAGAAGATATCGAAGAAGCTCCACACGTATCCGCCATATAGAGTAATGCATTGTAAAACTCCCACTTTGGTACATAGTTTGCTCTGCTACCGGCAGATAATTTCTTTTTATGCACTTGCATGAAATTTATGCGTAGATTTCGGAATTTTTCACGTACGTTGGCGCTAGGCACATTTAGTATTTCGCCGATTTCATCAAATGCTATTGCTTTCATTGTTTTATTTGAATAATCACCATCTACACGGCTCCAAATGCATGGACGACGTTCGACTTCCTGTATGAGTTTCATTGTCAATTGTTGTGTCCACGAGAACTTAAATTGAAAATAAGCATTTTATTTGTAAATATCTAAATGGAATTTAATGGAAAATTACCTTTTCCTCAGAACTATCCATAATTATAGAAACCAAATAATGTACACAACGAGAAATAAAATGTAAACAATGTTTATTTGACAGCTGTTTTCAAATTAACATATGTGAAGGTAGAGCTGCCATCACTTTTGCTAAAGGAAGTTCTCAGCAAAATAGCGGAACACATAATATAACTGACATTTATTTTATTTTTAATTTAGAAATATACATATGTATATAAATATTTAATGTACCTATTCCTATAGATGTATTACTGTGTAGCACTTACAGTAGGCCATCGCCTAATCCCATTAGATAGAGTTTGAAGACAAGGCAATTAGCGCATCGCATACCACTAAACGCTTTGACAAACTAAAATTTGTTTCATATTGTCGCTGTTTTGTTAAATATTTGTTTTATTTTATGCATTTTATTGTACTACTGTTAGTAACTGTTAATTAGTTGTGTCGCTGCATTGATCCGTTTACATAGATATACATGTATGGCGTCACTGGTTATGTTAACACTTTTTAGTTTAAGGTCACACCGCGTAATTTCTTTGAGGTCACATGAACGCGTTAATTTATTTTGATGGGAAAATACACATACATACATATGTATGTACATGTGTGTATGTGCGTAATACACAGGGAATCCCGATGTATTATTGATGTCATTTAAATTTTTATCGCATGCGATTTTATTTACGATATTGATTTTGAAAAGTTCTGAATGTTATTTTTTTGCATTTGTAACAGGATTTTTTTTTATCGTATGCGATTGATAGTTATATTGTTGATTTTAATGATGTATAATTTTGCATTGTTACAGAAAACATATGTAGATTTTTTAGTCCTTGTTTTTAGCAGTGTAAAAAGAAATTTTGGTCGAATGCGATTTTTGGGCTATTGAATTAAATCATCACTATTGATTTAAATAATCACTGCTAATGCGACGTAACTGCAGGTTTCCGTAATAATTTTTTCTTTATTTTCTTAGCATTGTCACAGGAACTTTTTATCGCATGCGATTTTCATTTTATGACTTTCATAACTTTTTTTAATTAATAAATAATTCTTAATTTTTCACGGTTACGAAAAAGAGTTGAAGACTTTCGAAATATTTTATTACTTAAAAAATTTGTATATGTATATTTATATATGTATTTTTTAATATTTTTTTGTATTATTTTTTAAAAAATACATAAAATGTTAACAATATACTAAGTACGTGGGTATGTTTTATTTTTGTCATATATTTTTTTATTTCAAAACAATCAAACAATTTTTCATTTTGTAAAAAATACTCAACTATTTTTATTAACAAAATGTTTTTTCATGCTTATCTTATTGCATTGTACATACATATGTATCTAAATAGTTTCGCATCACTTTTAAGGTTATGTAGTTATATTGCATAATAAAATATAATATTTTACTTATAACAATTTAATTAGAAATATAGTACAACTTATAAACTTGCTTCGTTTGCAAAATTTCGAAATTATATAACAATTGTTCGTTTTGGTTTAAATTAAAAAAAAATATATATATGAAATTAAAAGCGGTTTAAAAAATAGTTTATTGTTTGCAGTCGTTATAGCATTGAAATCTACAAAATACATATATACATATGTAAATTAAGTACAATCTATGTATATAAATCAGATATTTTTTTAAATGTTTTAGGAATTTAAATTTTGTATATTATAATTTTTTTATTTTGACTATTATTTACTTTTAATATGCACTTGAAAAACATATTGAATGTGTAAGAATTTTTTTGGCATTTTAAATTTTTTTAAATAAAATTTTTTTATATTATGACCATTTTTTATATTTAATATCCACTATAATAATATAGAAAAAATCAAAAAATTAAGTTATTTGCCTTTTTGAGTAATTTTAAATAATTAGTTGGAATTTTTTTAATTAAAAAAATAAATATAACCAAATTGTGTTTTACATTTAAATTATTTTGACTTGAAATATACATTAAAATAAGTTCTCGGTCTTTTTAGCAATTTTAAACAATTTTTTTAGGAATTTAAATTTTTTTAATACATTTTTTTTATATTTGACAGTTTTTATTTATAATATACAATTGAAAAATGCAAAAAAATAATTTTAAATAAATAATTAAAATTTTTCTAATAAAAAAATAAATAAATATCAAATTCTGTTTTACTTTTAAATTATTTATTTTCATTTTAATGAAAAATAGAAAATAGAATTTGATATATAGCATAAATGCTGCTTTAAAAATATTACTGTTTTGACTGTCAAGCACCAGCTATGTATTTCTTATTTAATGTTCAATGTTTTCTTTTTTAATAAGGTTGTTTCTAATAAATTAAGTTTTAAGCACCATTTCTATATAATATACTTATGTATGTACATATATGTATATGTATATATATACATATATATATCTGTAGTAAATATGTAGACACCTCTTATGGCTGGCTTGTTTGGAGGCACTTGTTAATCGTATAGTCTCATTTAACTAGCTATATACTTATATAAATATATGCTTATATAATATTTTACTTGAAATATTGCACAACACGTTTACTCATGCAGAATTTACATCACATATTTGCAGAAAGTTGGTATGTAATATTATTAACAACAGTTAAGTTTAATTGTTGTTTATTTTTCACGCATTTCATTTCAGGACATGTTTGGTAATAAATTTAAAAATTACATTCAAACTAAATTTTTTTATTAAAAAAACTATATGAGGTCGTAAAAAATATTTTACATCCTTCAAGCTTTTTTAAATTTTTTTAAATTTATTTTTTTTATATATTAATTTTTATTTTTGCAAATTAGATATATTTAATGCAAATATAATAAAAAATATTTTTTTCTAATATTAAAACAAAAAAAATTTGGTATTTTTTCCAACATTAACAAAAAATTCAATCATAATGACATTTGCGTTACAAAAATTCAACCAATTAAATTGAAATTTAACTTTGTAATAAAAAAATATACAGCAGTAAAATATTTAGCTGAATTAAAACCAAAATATATATAAAATTTTGCTTTTATCTAATTAAAATTTCTTTTGCCATATTTTCTATTTTATTATTATAACTTTATATGTTATTTTATTATATTTTTATATAATTTTTAATTTATTTTATATTTTATTTTATTCTTTATTTTATTTTTTTATTTTTTTTTTTATTGTAAGTAGCGGTACAAATTCTGCAAATAATTTTATTTCTTACCAAAAATCAAAAATATCGAAATTTCGTGTTATATTTTGTTGTTGTTATACGCAATATTACAATTTTATTCATTCACGTCTTTTTTTGTTAAATAAAAACTCAAATATATATATTTTTTACTTAAACCCCATTTTGCTTAAAAAATATTTTTTCAATTAACTTATGACTTTTTTGCTAAATTACATTTTCTGTGTATTTTTTAATAATTTTTTTTAAATATTAATATAAATTTTTTATATAATATAATATAATTTTTTTATATATTAATATAAAATATATTTTATTTAATTTATTAAGTAATTTACATACATACTTATTGTATGTAACACTAAGTACATATTTCACAATAATTTCATATTATTATTATTTACAATACAATTATCTGTGCCAACAAGGTAAAACAGCTGAAATCGGTTTTTATGAATTTTGAAACTAATGAACTTTCAGATTAATTTATATGTCAAAATGATATTTAAAGCGTTGTAATGCAACAATAATTAATTAGAATAACAAAAACATTAAATTTATTAAATAAATATTTATGTACAAATTTAATAAATAAATAAAAATTAATTAAATAAATGTGTTAATAACGCGTTGTGGCCATTTTTTTTTGATTTTAATATTTTTTATAAAATTTAATTATTATTTCTTTTTTATATTCAAACAAATTCTAAAAATATTAAAATTTATAAAAACAAATTTTTTGACTTGGTTTTACTTTGTGGACACAAATAGTTATAAACCGGTTAATAATAAGAAAAATTAATTCTTTTTTATTTAATTATTATTTCTTTTTTATATTCAAACAAATTCTAAATATATTAAAATTTACAAAAACAAAATATTTTTTAATTTTGTTTTACTTTGTGGACGCAGATAGTTATAAACCGGATATTAATAAGTAAAATTACCAGTTATAAACCGGTTATTAATTAGTAAAATTTTATACTTTTTTATATTTGTCTCTATAAACCGCGCTGTAAATAGTAATATTATTTATTTATAAGTTCTCATTTATTTTTAACTTATATTACAATATTTCTTTTTTCATTTTGTATATAGTTTTTATATGTATATACATAAAATAAATAATTTATATTTGTAGTTAACGTCGTTGTACCTTCTTTCGTATATATTTTATATTAGGTGGTTGCAATTTCAATAAAAACTCAAAACATATAAGTTTAACATTAAAAAATCAATTAAATTTTAACTATTACTATTAAGAATTTTTTACAATTTGCTATAAGCACGCTAGTTAAGTTTAATTTTGCTTAATTTTATTTTTAATTCTTTATGGTTTTTTGTTTCTTAACACTCACTCAAGGTACAAGCTCCCTAAAATGTATATAAAATTCCTAGATTGCGCTACGCAATTGTATTTATTACCGGAGTTAGCAACCCTGGGTTTGCTTCACAGCTACTTTTATTTACACTTTTATTTACAGTGTACTTAATGCCTTAGGCATTATTATTTATATATCTTACACGCCCATTTGCAAATCTGTACATTAAGTCTCATGCCAGCCGGCAAGCTTTGGCATATTCCACAGCATCATGTAGTGTGGGGAAAGTTTCGAACGGTCCCTCGCCCAACGCCATGCTATGCACTAATGTATCGTACACGCGATCCGATGGACTGGAGATGAATAAACGCACGCCCAGCGCTTTGAGTTCCTTCATTATATCGGTTATCGCTTTACAACCCGCCACATCGACGTGACCCAACATTGAGAAATCCAATATTAGGAAATTGAAGGCGTTCAATTGTGACACTTCACCATTTTCAATGGTTTTGCCATTCTGTTGCACCGCTGTCTTGTTGCGTTGCAGCTTCTTCATATCCAAACCGATAATGTCGTAAAGTGAACGTCGGAAATACATGTTCGTTGCGAAATTTAGTGAGCCCACGTAACGGAAGATTTTCGTTTCGGGCACTTCAACCGCGTTGCGATGATGATTGAGATCCACATAGACGGCGGGTGCTTCGGGTATGGTGCCCAATAGGCAGCAATATGGTTTCAGACCCTTTATGTAGAGCGCCAGTAATGAAATTAAAATGCCGATAAGGAGGCTGTAAATTGAGAAGAGAGGGAATTAGTATGAGTAAAGAAAGCCGGAACTGAAGAACTGTTGCGAGCGTTTTAGCGTCATAAAAAGGCAGCAGACATGAAAACAGCATGCTAGCTGGACATATCTAGAGACGGTGTTCTAAGAAAGACCTAGAGATCAATAGCTTTAATCGTTATTTACTTAAAGAAAAAAATTCAGCGTAGATATTGTTAGCCCTCTGAGAAATAGGGTAAGTAATAGAAGGGCCTACTGCACTAAAAAAAACTCAGAGGGATCTGAAAAGAAAATAAGTAGTTTTCTAAAGAAGCCTAACCTTCTAGTGATCCTATTTGGTAGCTAATAAACCACAGTACATACTGTAACTATATAGCACTTTCTAAGTGTACCGAAAACAGTTTACATATTTGTCATTTAACTGATCCCAGCTAACTAAAAACATATAAGTATTAAAACAGTCTGACTTCTGAGATGGAAGGTGGACTTTACAACTCTTATTCGCAGGCTAGAAACCTATCTGGCACCTCGATTTCGGGCCTATGCAGTCGGAACCTAAATTTATATACAATCAGGAACGGTTAGCTTGGTAACTTGAAAGCAACAAGAGCAACATGTCTCTTATTCAAAAATTCTTAGCTCCTGCTCCAGTCGTTTATTTACTGGAGTTATTAAAATCCTCCACACGAGTACTCACCCATAATCAATATCGATCAATACCACCAGTATAAAGGTCGTAAGCCATGTGAGAAGCTCCAACTTGCCTTGTTTAGAATATTTCTTAAGCTCTTTGGCCTGCAGGAACATTGGCTTTAGCGCGACAATAATAACGCCCGCCAGCACGCACTACAAAGAAAGAAGAACTCTATAAATGCAAAGAAACTCATCAGATGAGGCAACCTCCCAATACTTACCCGTGGCAGTGTGCTGAAAAACGGGCCCATCCACAGCAATGTCATTATAATCAATGTGGCTGATACGAGTGATGCTATCTGTGTCACACCGCCGGTCTGCTCTTGTATAACGGAACGCGACAGTGAACATGCCAGCGGATAGCAAGAGAAACAACTGGATATACAATTGGCCATGCCCAATGCGAAGAGTTCCTGATTAGCACGCACCTCGTATGCATGTTTCCGCGCAAATGTCAGTCCCATAGACATGACAACTGAGAAGCTGACAATCGCTATAGCAATGGAATCCACCGCCACGACTGGTACTAAATCCATACGCGGCAATTCAGGCATAGGTAAACCTTTTGGAATATCACCGACTAATGTCACACCATAGTTGCCATGCAGATTGAGTAGACGTGAGATCAAGGTACCGCCTATAACGGATATCAACTCGCCGGGGAAAGGCAAGCGACAACGCTTTTTTAGGCAGGGCTTAAGCCATTCATTGCAGATCGTCATGAAGACCATAATGCAGAGGCAAATAACAAGCGATACGATATTCGTTTTTGGTATAGACTTGAAGAGATCGATGACGGTAAAGACAATTTTAAAAGCACCCTTATAGCGTGGCACTTGCACGCCTAGCACATCCTTCAACTGACTGACGGTGACATGTACGGCGGCACCAGTAGTGAAGCCATTGACCAGTGGTTCGCTAAGTAGCGCTGATAATGTGCCCAGACGAAAAAAGCCCATGCCGAGCTGTATGGTAGGAAAACAGAAATATTATGAGTATGGCTATGACAGAAATACGGTTTTAAGTTTTGGTACATTTTTGTTAAAAACGGTAAAAGCTACAAAGCATTGTATATTAAATTTCGTAATATGTTCCACGTTATTATTTTCTTATGGAATTTTTAAAATAATTTTAACGTATGGTCCATTGCACATTTTTTGTATAATTTTTAAACTTTTAAATACTAATCACATTTTTGATATATATTTTTGCTACAATATTATATGCTTTCGGCAGTACTATGTAAGTTATTTTTAAATAAATGTTGAAAATTTATTTTTGCAACAATTATAAATTATGATCCACATATGTTCCACATACGTTCCACACCTTTTAACGTCAATTTTCACTGTACCGCTATATTTTTACTTGCTTCCGAAGCGCGCACTAGAAATTTTCGTGTGGAACGTAAGTTATTTTGCCATATATTATATATAATTATATTATAAATAATTAATATTACTTTTTCTAAATTAATTTAATAAAATAAAGCAGACCCTGCTTTGTGAAAAGCTACAACTTTCAGCGTTCCACTCAAGTTCTATTAATTCCAACCCTTTACAACACTTACATGTAGCAATCCCGTGCAAAACGCCAAGGCTGTTGCTACTTCGACGGGCGTTATTATTTCAGCCACCTTTACAGCTTCCGCGGCATCACCCAACGTGCCATTTATCGCCGCCGCCGGTGCTGATAACAAGTGATCTTCGGTGGCATATGTTTGTACCACCTTCAATGTCATCATAGATATCACAGCAAAAGTGCCAATCGATATGTGCTTCGATGTGCCCAATATCATGTAGACTATAACGGGGAAAATGGCGAGCGAGAGCCCACAACCCGGTGTCACACCCGCCAATATACCGTATGCCATACCATGGGGTATATTCATAATCGCCACCGTTATACCAGCCACAAGATCACCCATAGCATCACGACGCAGTGAGTAGCGTGGCAACCATTGTACAATCGGTATTATGCCGACAAACAGCGACAGGAAGGACCAATGCTCCCAAGAGCGACGTACACCCGATGGTATGCTTTTGTCGCGCGCACCATAGCCAGTCTGTTTGATGACCACCTCGTGGGATAAGACATCACGATGGACATCATATTTCGGTTGTATTTTCGGCTTCTCCGTTAGGTATGCCTGTGTGAGAGGTTTAGTTCTGTGGTGAGTGAGAGAAAGGTAGAAGAGCGTGAGTAAAAGTGTGAGTGTTAGTTGAAATTGAGTAAATGTTTTCTAAATTTTTCTTTAACTTTTAGTTATACTCACTCATTATCACCATTCTGTTGTGCCATCTTTCTCGATTCGCTTGCATCCACTACCACATCGGTGTACGGATGTTGTTGTAGACGTTGTTTATACTGTTTGTGACGTAAGCTAGTGCGTGGTGTGATCGCTGTTGCTGTTGTTGTTGCTGTCGCTCGTAAACGTTTCGGAAGTTTCGGCTTAGTTCCGGTCGGCTTCGAAACTTTTACTACACTTGCTAGTTCGAGTGCGTCCACTGATGCCAATCGTGTTGCTTTGATGCTACCAGCGCTCAATGATATTGCTGACGAAGTGCCCGCTTCGTCGCCGTTGCCAACGTACACTCGATTCGACACCCCTACGCTGTCAGCTGCCAATGGCGTTGGTTGTCTTGTTGCGTTGCCGTGTGGTGCGCGTCTGCGTTTGAAGTGTTCGACTGCAAATTTACGAACGTTTTTCAAATTGATTGGCTTCTAGTGTTTGATAAGGAGAAAAGAAAGCAAAAATATATTGCGATTAAAGTTTTGTTGTATTGAATTGTGTGAGGGTGTGTGTGTGTGTGGTAGTTTTGTTTTGGCTATATATTATACCCATATAAATATACATATATGTACATAAAAAAATATCAGCAGATAGCAAACTAATCAGATGGCTGATTCTACGTTCTACGTGTATGTGTTTACAGTTACTCGTTTGTACATGTGTGTGTGTGTTATATTGATAGTACACATGTATGTAAGTATTTATCTACATTTAATTGCTGGTTGGAAGACGTTAACTCAAATATTTTGATTAATTGGCAGTTGACAGAATCGTAAAAAATATGGCCCTTCTTATCTTTATTTGCAGTTCGACATTGGATCAGTGTGACAGAGTACTGATAAAATATATACCACCAGATACAAGTGACTTTATTTACAAATGTACAAGCGCAATTATTGTTGTCGCCGAATTATGTTATAAAATGTGTTGCATTGAAGTTATGTCATAATTTTTTTTTACACTGCCAAGTTAAGATACCGTGATTACTATGTGAAATGGTGGTAAAAATTATTTGTTTACATTGATAGCAGCTGACTATAAATTAATATAAGCTACGTTTTTGATAAAAAAAAAAATAATGTAGTAACTATAAAGTAGTTTATATTATACTGTCATCAAAAAACAGGAACAATTAATACTGAAAGCGCATAAAATTACTGCAAATATGTACATATGTATATGGAAAACAACACACTGTAACATGAACTAATTGCTTATAACTGCTAAAAATAACTTGAAGAAGTTGCTAAACCTTATATTTTATAAAAAAAAATACAATTGAAAATACGTTCCACATAAGTTCCACATAATTTTTATTTTATAAATCGGTAGAAAGACATGTTGGTCGTATTTTTAACTGTCCCATAAGTTTACTACAATCCAATACATAACAACAACACTGCAACATGTAGTGATTGTTCATAATTGCATTAAAATAAATTCAAAAATTTGATAAAACCTCATATTTCAAAAACATTAAATTTCAATTATGTTCCAAATACGTTCCACATATTTTTTTACTTTATACATCGATAGAAAAGAAGCTTATTGTTCATAAGTGCTTAAAGATAAATTCAGAAAGTTGCAAAAACCTCACACTTCATAAAAAATAAAATTTCAATTATGTTCCACATGCGTTCCATATTTTTTATTTTACATTTCGGTGGCAAAATAATTTTTAAGTGTTTTTAACTGTAACAGCACAATCTAAAATCTAATTCTTCTTAAGCACGACACTTTTCAGTAGAACCTTGAAACAAAACTCGATCATTTGGAATAGCAATAAGAGTACCAATTGGAATATTCATATATTTACATAATATGTATGTAATAGTGGCGTTTACTAAACAAAATTTTATATAAAGCAATAGCAGCAATATTTAAACAAATAAATTATAATTATTTAGGGTTTTCACAAAGTCTCATAAAGTTATAAGTTATAACGATTCGAAAAAATAGCATTGAAAATTTCAACAAGTGAGACCACTTTTGGTGGAAGTAAAAAATTAAAGGTTATGAAAGATAATAAATGTTATTTAGTCTACAATATTATCGTTTGCCCACTTTTGCCACATTCCACTCTAAATTTTTGTGCAATAGTTTAATGAAGCTGCATCCAATTATTTGTAGTTTTTTTATTTCATAAAATTCTCCCTAAATAGGTTTTGGATACTTAAGCATTCAGATTCCACATCATATACATATGTATGTGCATACATATTTTATATATTAAGCGTAAATTTATTGCTCTAAAGTTTTTCTATACAAAAATTCATTTTCAATCGAAAATAATGAATTTTAAATACCATCCACATGTGGTCCACATAATTTTTTTTAATGTAAAAAAGTACATATTTAACGTATCTTTTAAAGATAATGCACTACTACTAATTTTCTCCGCCAGCGTTTCGTTCCCAGGTTTTAGCACTTAGAATCCACATAATATATTTCATACAACGAGCGTAAATTTTTTATTCTAAAGCTAAAATTCACTTTTTAAAGAACTCATAACAAATATATATTAATTTTAAATAACATCCACATATTTCCACATTCCACATATTTTTTTAAATTAAAATAACTATATGTATAACGGAAGTTTCTTTCTAAAGCACTGCTACTTTTCTACCCGAAAGTTTCGTTCCTATATTTTAATAGTTAGATTTCACATAACTCATTTCATATAACAAGCATAAATTTAATTCCCTAGAGCGTTACTACGCTGAAATTCACTTTTAAGATAACACATAACAAATCTATAACAATTTTGAATACCATCCACATACATTCCACAATTTTTATTTTATGGAAATCGATATATGTTTAACGAAAACTTCTATTCAAAGCAATCCTACTTCTCTATGCGATCGTTTGGTACCTTTTTACTGCTATTTTTCAATGCCAAACGCCACCGCTAACACGCTTACACTTTATTAGACGTAACAATAATTTTTCTTTTTTCTTCAGATGATTTATGTTCGTTGTATAAGCACTATTGTTTCAATTTCTTGCAATATTTACACTTTTGTTAGGAATTTGATATATAAGTTTTAAAAAGGATTTTATTCACATTTCAAAAATTATAAACATTTTTATTTAGTTTTTAATTTTTTACCAATTATTAATACGCCGACAGTCCAGGCACAAATGTACATATGTTCACAGAAGCTTACGTTTTGGCTAACTGCGTTTTATAACTTGTAAACGTGGCCTTTTAAAGCTGTCCAGCTAGAGTCACATATTGGCGGAACACAAAAAATCAATGCAGCAGCTCCTCCTACTTCGAAAGTATTTTTTTTTCATAATATTTCTTGTTGTTTTTGTTAATTTAACTAATCAACAAGAATATCTTACAAACTGTCACAGCAAATATTTGCACGCATGTAACGCGTTCATGTGTGTGTGCACTATAAAAACTACACACAAGCAGCAGTATGGACTCGCACTTATCATAAATAATGTTGTCGACGACAAAGCATAGGTCAGTAACATGGATGAGTGATGTAAAAAATATGCATAACGATCATGTGCGAACTAAATATGCATATTTTTTGATCAGGTGATCAAGTTTAATTTTTGTAATTTGTATCAGCTGATTTGGCGACAACAGAGTGCAAGGTTTTATTTACACGATCATAGCAAACAACTTAAAATCAAAGCAAAATGAAATAAATTACTAAACCAGTACCGAAAGTCGTTGACTGATCCCGACGAACCCGTAGACACTTGCGCATCACTGCGCGACACTAAAGTAACAGGCGAACTTAAATAGTAAATAGATGAGACAACACCACGGTTTTGGGCAAGAAATCGCTGTCAACAACACATAGCCAATCAGCTGTGGGTGATAAGTGAATGCGAATTTTGGGAGGCGCAACTAATACTACAATTACCCACGATGCTTGTGTGACGTAAAGCGACAACTTTGTACTCACTTGCGTACTTAATATTTACATAGAGTTATCTGTTTATACTGATATGTCAAATGTCAAGTGCTGCGATAAAGTTTGATTTTTGCGACAAAAGTCGTCGACGAATGCTAGCAATTTTAGATCACTACTCTTTATCAGCGAGAATAGCATTTAATGGTGAAATTTTTGAAGTGTTAGGACATTTTCAAGCAGTGAGGAATGTGGTTAACACAACGCACTGGCTTTCTAAGTTGTGCAAGAGAGTTCGCTGTTGGAATCGACCTGCTAATCTAAGTAATGTGGTGAAGTAAATTTTGATATTTTTCTGGTAATATATAGCAATATTCTAGCAGCTAATCGTTCAGTTGTTATTTTGTTGAAATTTTGTATGTTTTAAACAAATTTTCATACCCAAACGGCAACTTCCAAGTTTTTGTCCATATTCGAAATTCGTTGATATTTATGTGGGCTGTTCTTTACAGTTGTAATTGTAGTAAAATTTGCTATTCAAAAAAGACTCATTTTAGCTTATGATTTTAGTGCTTTTGCCAAAATATCTACATAATTAAAAATGAAATAATTATGTTAAATATACTTATATATTAATACATATGACATTTCCATATTCGAAACCAAATGACGTCACGTTTGTTGAACCTTGTCTTACTTTAATACAAGCCCTGTGAACTGACAATATCTTATCAGTTTGTTACTGCCTTGGCACATTCACATACAGCTTTCCTCGCTTTGCTTGACAATTCATACTTTAACAACGAAGCAAGGAAAGCCGGAGTGAAGAACGCTTTGCTTTCGATGCTGCTCTGGAATTGTTCAAATGGAGTCACTATAGCTTATAGCTATCCTACAAACTGACCGATCAAAGTACAGGGTAGGCCATTTAAAGTTGACCCATCTGGCAACGCTGTAACTTTTAACAGCGCTGACAAATCGGCTAATGTCATACCGCGTTAGAAGCGTCATTCGAAGACAATTTATACCATGGAACAGTACACTCCAAAAGAACGCGCTGAAATTGTTCAGCTTTATATTCAAAATAACTTTTCAATTGTGTTAACTCAACGTGCGTTTCGCAAAAAAAATAAAGTGAAAAGTGCTCCAGTTAAGAACACAATTAAGTGTTTATACGCAAAATTTGTGAACACCGGTAATCTCAGTAATGCCAGTCATGCATCCAGACAACGCACAAGACGTTCTGATGAAAATATCGAAGCTGTACGAGCCAGTATTGAGGAGACTCCATCGACATCGAGTTATCGCCGCTCTCAGGAATTAGACATCTCTCGCACCACTCTCCGACGCATAATTCATAAAGATTTGAAGATGTTTCCATATAAAATTCAAATGGCACAAAAACTAAACCCAGCTGATTATCCGCGACGCCTTAATTTTGGCAAATGGGCCATCGAAATGGCTGAAAACGAACTTGACTTTTGGCGAAAACTCATCATGTCAGACGAGGCACATTTCTCGTTGAATGGAGGCGTAAACAAGCAAAATTGCCGATTTTATGCCACCGAAAATCCTCAATTAATTGAAGAACAGCCTCTTTACGACCAAAAAGTAACAGTTTGGTGCGGTGTTTGCGCGAATATGATCATCGGACCGTATTTTTTCGAAGACGATGATGGAGCCACGACAACAGTCAATGGTGAGCGTTATCGAGCTATGATAACGGATTTTGTGATACCCATTATTCGCGAAAATGACATGGATAACTTCTGGTTTCAACAGGACGGGGCTACATGCCATACAGCTCGACCAACAATCAATTTATTGCGACCATTTTTCCCCGGGCGATTGATATCGAAAAATGGTGATGTTGACTGGCCACCGAGATCACCAGATTTGACGCCACCAGACTTTTATTTGTGGGGTTATTTGAAATCCAAGGTATACGCTAATAAGCCAAAGACCTTAGCTCAACTGAAAGCCAACATTCGACGTGAAACAGCCGCCATATCATCCGAAACATTGGCCAAAGTCATGGAAAATGTCGAAAAAAGAGTGCATTTAGCTGTCAAAGCTAAAGGTGCCCATTTACGCGATCTAATTTTTAAATATTAGCTGAAACAAATCCCCTTGGACCAAAATAAATTATTTTTGAAATGAACAAAAAACATTGTTTTCTTTTGTTCTTTTTTTTAGAAACAAATGGGTCAACTTTAAATGGCCTACCCTGTACTTGTCTTTTGCATTCGTGAAGGAAATATTCCCCGTAAGTTTAATGTACGGCAAACAGTTTCAGAGATATAAGCGTATTTATAGGATTTTTTTTAACTTAGTACAATTAGCTTCCAAAACTTTAAACACGTTTTTTTTCGCATCAGAATTGGCCTACACCACCACCTTCTTTGATATATTTATCAGGTAGCGATCGAAGGAATATGATTTTTTTTAATAATTTCTACATTTTTTAGCCAATCTAATGTAGAATTCGGCGTCTAGAAAGATTTTTCTTCGAAAACTGTTTAACATATTGCAATTAATATAATTTCAAATATATTCCACATACGTTCCACACATTTTTTGTTTTATATATCGATAAAAAAATAAATAAATTTTAATTAATTTTAACTTTCATTACACAATCAAAAATTTATTTCACATATTCAGGTTGGATTTCAACATCGTGAATATGTGACTTGAAACAAATTTCAGTCGTTTGAACACTAATTCATATAGAATTGCAACTAATAAACTAGAAATCGTGGTCGAGAGACTGATTTAACTGAAAACTATTACTTATATTGTAATTAATATAATTTTAAATATGTTCCACATGCGTTCCACATTTTTTTTATTTTATATATCGATAAGAAATAAATAAATTTGAAGTATTTTGAACTTATGGCACAATCAAAAATTTATTTCATGAAATAAAACATATTGTATATTTCAGATAGTTTTCTAGAAAAGTTTCAAACCAATTCAGACGCTTGAATCCTAATGTCTTGCGGGATCATATAATTGTAGCTAATAAACCAGAACTCGTCGTAGAGAGTAATATTCAACTGATAAAAAAAATGTCTTATATTGTAATTAATATCATTGCAAATATGTTCCACATACGTTCTATTTTTTATATAGCGACAAAAATTATTTTTAAGTATTTTAAGCTTTGATAGGATAATCAAAATTCAAATTTAAATACAAAAGCAATATTTTGAAATATCATCCACATACGTTCCACAATTTTTTTTATTTTAAATAGCGTTAAAACATATTTTTAAGTATTTTTAACTTTCATAGCACAATCTAATATGCATTTCGAGAAAAAGATTTAACTGGAAACTATTTCTTATATTGTAATTAATATCATGCCTGATTTTTATTTCACGTAATATCAAATGCCAGATGAAATCCCAGTTTTCAGAATTTTACAGTAACTAAAACTAGAAATTCGTTCTGGGTTATTTTTGTGAGTTTTATAAATCATTATACTGTGAATTATTTGGTACTTTTAGACTGAATTAATTGATGGTTAAATATTTAAAAAATACCCAAATTTATCATACATGACTTGATAACATATACAATTATTCCATATTATTCACATTATTAGATATAATTTCACTGCAAATTACCAAAAATTTGTTTATGACACGTTGATTTATAACAGTAAAGTAAATTTATGGGTATTTACAGTAAAAGTTTTACATTTATCAATCCACTAAATTTTAATTAATTTTTTATCAGTAATGCGTAATTGGAGTATCCCCCAGCAAACGAAACGCAATCGATCATCTGCATAAATCTCTAACCAGGCTCGTTTAAATCAGCCGTCTGTTAGTGAATGTGTGTCATTGTTTACCTCTAATAATATTTTTGTGCATAAGTATTTAATTAAATATACATATGTATATGTTTTTGAAAGTATGGCACAAATAACTATTTATACTCATAACCGTACAAACATATGTGCATACCATATGAGTAGAAGTCACGCACATTTGAGACGCTAATTACAATTTTGGGGTTTTTAAGACGAACCTGTTGGGCTTAACAAACAAAGTTCAAATAATAACACATATTTTTAGTAAGAAAAATTTTTGGCGGTTGTGAAATACCTATATGAAAGTAGAGTAATGTTGAGTAATTTCGAAGGAAAAATAATCAAATTTTTTAAGGCAATTTTTGGAAATCTGAATTTGGCAAATTAACGAGACAAATACAGAATAACCAAATAAAAATGAACATAAAAAAGTAGTAAACAGAGAAAGACTAAATTTAGTCGAAACCAAAACTATATTATGCAAAGTTATATTAGAAATAATTAATCATCTAATTTAAATGTTTATGAATATAATTTTTACTAACGTAACGTAACTACTTACTTATGCTTAACCAACTTTTTTGGACACAGAAAAGCAATTTTAAACAATTTTTTTTAAATACAATGTGGAATGTATGTGGATCGTATATAAATTAGTTCAAATTTATAGTTTCTTCTTAACATGTATTTGCAACACATTAAAACACTTCTATTCAAAGAAGTGACTGCAAAATGTAATGTGGAAGATATGTGGATCGTATATAAATTTATTAAAATTTATAATTTCTTCTAAACGTGTATTTGCAACACATTAAAGCACTTCTAAGCAAATCATGGTTGCCAAATAAAAATTGGAACGTATGTGGATCTTATATAAATTCATTCAAATTTATATTTTTAGACATATTAAAGCTTTTTAACATTTAAAATACACGTGTGGAACGTATTTGGATCTTAAAAATAGTTCTACAAATTCATTATTTTTTTTTAATTTTTATATCTAAAAAATTACATATAGTTACTATACAGCATTCAATTCATGGGTATGGAAGAAAATGCAATGTGAACTGCCTTCAAAATGAATACGGTGTTAGTGTATCGCAATAACTTTTACTTCCAAAGCTTAAATTTACACAAATAGTTTTGCTGTAATTTTTAACAGCCTTATACATACATATATCAATATTGTCAGAAGTTTTGTAAAACAAATTCAATTGTTGCCTAACAATAGCTACTAATTATCGCGCATGAGACTTCATTATTTTTTTGGCACATCATTTTATTATTCAACAATTGTCATTTTCTTATTTGCGTTGTCTTTTATATTATTCACAAACACACATGCTGACAGTATAAATGACATGAGTGCAATTTGTTTTTTTTTTAAATTTTTTTCTTTCAAAAAAGCCACCTTGCAAGTGAACATTGAACTTGACATTGTGACTTGCACTGTTTGTTCGTATGTGAGTGAGTCACAATTGTATAAAAATGAATAGGAAGAAACAATTTTGAGCCAAAAATATAAGTGACAGTGTATATAAAATGGATACCGCTGTTTGTAAATACAAATTTTTCAGCGCTTAGAGTAAAATACGAATGAATCCATGAAGATGTGATTTGATCAGGCCTTAATGTTATAACATTAAGAGTTTTCTAATCGTTAAAAAAAAAAACTAATCAGAAACTTGGACGAAAATGACTGGAATTTATTTATGTGTAACCAAATTAAACTATATAGAAATACTATTATTTTTTTATAAATATTAAATCTATGAAATTGTAGACATAAACTTAGAAAAATTATAATCGCATAAACAAAAAATTACTTCCAACTGCTACCTTAACCAGCCAATGCAAATACACCTGGGCGTATGAGTAACATGATTTTCCTTGAAGTAAAAAAATGCCTACACAGTATGAATTGCTTAAAGTTTCTACAAATATAAATAAATAAACAAACAAATCGAATATTCCCAACCAAACATAGCACAAAGAAAATGTAAATACAAGTTTTGCTTATTTTATCATTAATCAAAATAAGTTGTGAGCACAATCTAATAAGTGCGAATGTTGCACACTGCCATAAAGGCTAAAAAGGTTATTAACTTCAACTTAAGCGATAAGCGCAATTTAGTCTGTAGATTAAGAAGATTAGAAATATGAATACTTCGGAAATATAACAGCTGCAGATTTGCAGCTAAGGGTTTAAGATTATGAAATGGTTCAAAAATGGTAAAGAAAGTTATTAAATATATTTAGTCGCGTAAAACTTGATAAGCAACATTGTATGTATTTTATGAAGCAATACATTTCAATAATAAGCTACCTTTATTTCATTTGAATAGCAGCAAACTGAATCTTATTACTTATTGGTAGATATTAAGAGCAATTCGAACTTAGGTTCCACACAAGTTTTATGCCCGTCAACTGCTTATATGGAAAAGTTTAATATTGAAGATGTTTATTTGACATTTGAGTTAAGTTCCACATAGAATCCACATATGTTCCACATTAAATTTTAATATATAATACCTAGTTTAATCAAATTTGAAAAACGCGCCTAAACAAAATGCGTGAAGTCACCTGTTAATGTAAATATTATATAAAAACATTCAACTTGTTCTACTAACCTACAATGACCTAAAATAAACAAATTGCGATGCTTGTAATATTCAGCTATCAATCGTTTTAATTAGACACTTGAACATACACACATACATATGTATGTACATACATATGTATAGTAAACGCATACAAATATATGTAGGTAGGTTGGTAGGTATATAAATCAAGATTTGAAGTGTCAACGTGATCAATCACAGTACAATGTCCAACAAGTTAGTCAACCGTTGCAGCTGATTACCAGTTTTAGTCAGTGCCAGTAATCAATGAAAAAAGTTGATTGAAATAATAAAAAATAAAATTATCGCTTAATTCAGCTTAAGTGGTAGTTGTGTAAATATTTTACACTAAAACACGTAATATAATAAATTATTTTGAAGTAGAGCAATTATTTACACAATTTTACATTAATATGAAATGTGTGGTTGTAGCTAAATTAGTGTGTTGTTAAATAGAGCAACGCTGGAAATACAATATTTATTTATTTGAGCGTAAACAAAATCTAGAGTTTGCAAAGAATATTGTTTAAATATATTATTTTATATGTATGTGTACATTTAAAGCAAATGCAAAGAATTACTAAGTCGCGAGTTATTTTAAGTCAAAAAGTCTAAAATTTACGATATTAAAAGTTTTCATTTTTATTTTATAATATAATAAATAAAAATAAAAAAATGTAACTCTCATCGTACAAGTTCATTTACGAACAAATTCAACAGCTTCACTTAAAGTCCACATACAATCCACACAATTTTCATAGAAATGAATGCTCTTGATAAATAATAAACAGTATATCTATAAAATCAAAACTATTTTACTCACATTCCACATACGTTCCACATCAAAATTTTACAGTTTATGTTACTACATTGAAATATGTCAGTTGTTACAAAAAAATGTGGACACTTATTTTATAATTCAACAATTTTCACTTAAAGTCCAGATACAATCCACACAATTTTAATAGGAATGAATACCATTGATAAAAAGTAAACATAATTTTTATAAAACTTAATTGTTTGACTCACATTCCACATATGTTCCACATATAAAATTTTACTATTTTTTTTGGTACATTGAAATATTTCCGTTGTTACGAAAAAAACGACAATTGTTTATAAATTTTATAAATGCACTGACTTGCATTCCATTAATTAGTAATAAAATACATATTTGCATATGTAAAAAAGAAGGTATGGACATGATTTACTAAAAACAAATGTCACATCCTAACAAACTGGCATGTGAATAGACAAACAAAAGATGAGAGTAAATCAAAAAGTGTTGTTGATAAGATTAACTAACAATTTAGAAATAATAACGCAAAATTTCACGTAATTATATACTTTGGATGTGTACATGTATGCATGTATGTTTGTACAAAGTATACTTTTATATTCATGTTTTACATGCTGTGTGCGGTCGGAAGTACTGCTGCGCACACGCGACAGACACTACGCACGGTGGCTAGAGAGCACTTTAGACAACACTTCACAGTTGATAAGTAAAATACGTAGAATTACAAACTCATATACATATACATACATATGTATATTTAAATGTATGGTATGTAAATCCGCAGACGTCTGAAACTGACTGGAATCACATATGTAAGTACCTACGTACATAATTATTACACATAATCACGTGTAGTGTGAAAATAATGAAATAAGAGTCGGCATGCAGCTAGTCAGTGTCTCCTTATATTGGAATAAGTACACATGTATTTGTACTATATACATACACACATACACATATTCACTTTGTAAGCAAATTTGCCACAAATCTTATAAATCGATAAAGCATACAGGTGTTTTGGCGAGCGTTAACAAGTGGTTTGTAATTTGTTGGCACTCATAGTAATGTGCCAATTAGTGATATGAATGTGCGTCATAGATGTTGTTGAAATTTTACTAAAGTGCTAAGCTATTTACAGATTATATGCGACTGATGCCATTGAGTGTGAAATGAAATGTTCTTGAAATTTTAAGAACAAACTATCAGACGTCTCGCGAATTACAAAGTAATTAACATTTTTTGATTAAAATGTCTTTAATTCAACTCAAAAGTGCTTTAGGAATTTGTTTGAAAAACGTATCTTACATTCCACAAGGTAATTTTTATTTTTGAGACATATATTTGCAAAAAAAAAAGTCTTCATAAGGTTTTAACGAAATAAAGTACGTTTCTCATGGAGTTCACATAAATTCCAGTTTTTTTTACAGTTGATCACATTACATAAGATACATTCCACAAGATAATTTTTATTTTTGAGACATATTAAGTACAAGAATTCAGTCTTCATGAGAGTTTAACGAAATAAAATACTTTTCTCATGAAGTCCACAGAAGTTCCACAATTTTTTACGGTTGATCATATTACATAGCATACCATTTCGATAAAAATGACTCGACAAGATTTGTATTAAGGTTTTTATGTAAAATATTTTACAAAAAACTGCTAATCTAAACTGAACTAATCAAAATCTATGCCGTAGAAAGCTCAAACTTTAATCGAACCTAAATTTGATATTGATAACGAAGTTTAATTTTGAATATAGTATTAGCCATAAAGAGCGCAAAATTTCTTTATTTATCAATGGGGGTTCGTTTCTCCCAAGTTCCACTTAATATCCACATATGTTCCACAACATTTTTCATAAAATAAATGAAATTCGCATTAAAATATACAACTATGCTATTTTACGCACATCTAACATAAGTTCTACTTAACATCCACAAAATTTTTTTATGATAATGAAATTCATATTAAAATATAAAACTATGCTACTTTGCGCAAACTCAACATAAGTTCCACTTAATATCCACATATGTTCCACAACATTTTCATAAAAAATAATGAAATTCGTATTAAAATATACAACTATGCTATTTTACGCACATCTAACATAAGTTCCACTTAACATCAACATATGTTCCACAATTTTTTTTTATAATACTGAAATTCGTATTAAAATAAATAAGTATGGTAGTTTACGCACATCAAACATTTCGCTTGTTTTCAAAATTCAATTATACTCAGTATATAGTCACAGCTTCAGTGATAATCCAAAGCGAATTTACTTATTCACTTCTTTGCTTGCGAGATTTAACGTCACAGTGTTACCGTATATGCGAAAGTCTTGCAAAAAACTTAGTTTTACGAGATGCACTAAAAATATATTTGCTCCGTTAGCATTCCTTGGCGTGGGAAAACTAAATGCTAATAAAGTTATCTGCCTAATGCTATGCAGTCTCCAAAAATAACAGCAACTGCAAGCAGCTCCAAAGTAAATATGCAGTTTATTCATATAATAAAGTGTTTCATAGTAGACAATATGGATTATAACTATAAATTGTGGCTGCAACTATGCGGCATTATTATAAAGTGTATTTACCAAACAGATTTTTATACCTCATACTTTTTCACCTAATAGCAAAATGTCGTAATAGAATTGAGTGAGTCCTCTTTGTGGAGCTAAATAGGCAATTAAGTATTTGGCGCCTTGGCGTCTGAGTACATTTACATGCATTATTATATTTAACATAATTGTAGAGGCGAAGCCAGTCACATTCACCAACCGTAATCAAGCATAATAATACTTATATGTTTATTAAAAATAATTCTTGACTGCTTTATCTGCATAACGAAGAGGAGCACTCCCAGCTAATGGAACGCTTTTGAATAGGGCAATGACATAATGAAGCGTCATCAGTCGGTTCCAAAAACAAAAAAGGCAGCCAATCAAAAGTCTTACCAAAAACTACTTATTTTCTTACAGTAATACCCGCTTAATACATTTCGAAAATTATACAATAACTTGCTGATTACATCTAAAATTCAATTGAGCTGATTTATCTTTTAATGAACAGCAATTGAATCAATTAACATAATAAAAGAAAAATCGTATGAACAATGCATTTCATAGAAATTAATAGTAAATCAATAACTTTTTTTATACTTGGAAAGAAATATCAGGGCTACCAGAAAGCGCATTAATGTGACGTCACCAGAAACTGCGTTGGTTGAGCCTAAAAGAACTATTAGAGGCTGGCGCAATTTCGCCAAAACTTATGTGGAGATGAATCGAACAAACAAGTGGTTTAAAACACATATACTGACATAATCATATACAGATAGAATGAAAAGCGGTTATACCGCTTTAATGAGGACGCAAATACTAACAATCAACTGGTATAAATAATTTAGAAAAGCTTAACTGTGTAGATTGGATTAAAAAAACTGGTATAAGTCACATAGATTGCCATAATTTAATATAAATAGCATAGTAAGTGGTTATACCATTTTAATTAAAGTGATAACATGGACAAAAAACTGGTATAAAGACAGTTTGGCATAATCCAATACAGATAAAATAGTAAAAAGAGAGAAATACGAACACACAATAGGTGTAAAATAGATATACTGGCATAAACTAGTACATCCGAGCACACAACTGGTATAAAAGTACAGATAGACGTAATTCAATAGATATGTAATAACAAACAGTCAAACCAGATTAATAGGGGTAACAAAGTATATTCGAACATACAACTGGTATAAAGTCATAGACTGACATAATTCAATACAGATAGAAAAGGAGGACTATACGAACACACAACTGGTATAAAGACATAGTCTGACATATTTCAATACAGATATAATAATAAGTGGCTAATCAGCATTAATTACAGTGACAATATGTACAAACAACTAGTATAAGGATATAGAATGTTATATTATAACGAAGTAGATTCGAAGAAATAACTGGTATAAAGTCATAGAATGACATAATTCTATACAGATAAAATAGTAAGTGGTTATACAGCAATAATGGCAGTGGCAATATGAACTAAAACTGGTATAAAAATATTTAGTTGCTTATTATAAGTATGTACGTTCGAACAAATAACTGCTATAAATCAAACACACCAACACAATTAAATATACATACATACTAAGTCGTTATACCACCTTAAAGAGAGGGAAAATTCGCAAAACAACTGGTATAAAATGCATAGACTAACAAGTAAATGCTAACAAGTTGTTATACCACTACAATAAGGTTCATATACACTCTTGTATTAAATAATATTTTTTTTTTTTTTGAAAATTTATTTGAGTCGACAAGTCGCCTACAAAAATATTCTTGCGATCACCCTGTTTAGCGCTTTATCGCTCCTGTGCGCTTGACAAACAAACTGAAAATGGTGATTTTCTTTCATTTATCATAACAAAGTTGCATAAAAATTTCCCTTATCGCACTCACTATGAATTACAAGCCACTATAAACATTTATCATATATCAAATGTGTCATAACTCGTTCCAGCTGAAATTCCAGCACATAAACACCTGCTGTTATATTTTATATGTGCATATACTTGTATAAATATATATCGTCACCTAAAATGCAAAAAATAGATCAACAAAAGGAATCGAAAATCGCTGTCAGATGTTATAACCATTTTATAACCAAAACATGAGTCAGTTATGAGTAAATGATAACCGATAAGTAACCATTCTATAACCTAAACTCAAATTTTGTTTCATTTTGAGTGGTTCATATATCGTTTTTCCTGTAAACTTATGAAAAGTGATGTTACCATATTTTGCATTTTAGGTGACGATATACATATATGTACATATGTATATATGGTATTTTTCGGTATGTAAAAATCAAAAGCAACAATTTTATTGTTTAAAAAAATAATTATTACAAATGAATGTGAAAACATATGTTTGTTACATTACCGGATTATTTCACACTTTATTTTTTATTATTTATATGTGTGAGTATATTAACAAGTAACATACATATGTATGTAACATAGAACCGATTTCGCTTAAATAAAAATTAACAGATTATGTATGTATCTTATCGCTATCAGTTTTGGCACATGAAGCGCTTAAATAGCTAATTGCTTGAGTGCACAGACACAGCTTGCTGATCAAGTGTGTGCGTGTGAAGGTGAGCGGTGTCAAACACTCAATGATGTCATAAATCATGGAGCATGTGATTGACAGCAAAGCTTAAAATTCACTAAAAATAGATAAAAAGTAGATGCATAGGTAAACACATCTTGCGTTATGTACTTATGTATATACATATATACTTGTGCTTATATCCTTACTTATTTTTGAGTGTTGAATGTGAAATTTCATCACTCGACATATTTTGAAATTTTACTTTCTGCTGTTTTTTATTAATGAAATATTTTTCTCATAAATCTCTCATGTTGAATCAAAAACATAGGGAGAGTGGTGTCAGCTGTGTAGGTAAGCTGGGCATGCAAAGAGATGGTTAGAGTCATGCGGCAACTCGTTGCATGCTGGAGATATATTTGGTATGGCGGGGTCAATTCTGTATAAGTAGGACTTTAACCTGCTGGGTTGACTCCAAGAGAGAGTCGGTCAGACCTGGCGACCATATTGGTGCGGCATAGTTAAAGATCAGCCTACCGATTGCCTTGTATGTGGCCAACAACGTTTCTTGGTTTTTTCCTCATATCTTATCGGCTAGCTTAACAGCAACGGGGAGAGTGCACTACCCTGCGGTAGCCCTTGTTAAATTCTTCTCAGTTTAGTATTTTTACCCCGAAACAGGACGGATAATTGCCGACCACTCAGGGAGTTCATAGTCCATCTCTTCAACCCTGTAGGTAGCGTAGATTTTGGATGTCCTCAAGTAGCATTGAGTGGTTAACTGTTTCAAAGACTTTTGACAAATCCAAAGCTACGAGTTTCGTCCTCTCAGTGTGGTTTTTAGTCGGAGCCATAAAATATCGGTGCCTTTATGACACTAAGTGCTGTGGTGGTGCTGTGTACTTTACTCAAACCTTGCTGGTGGTTTGTTAGAATCAGATGGTAAGTGAAGGTCGGGAGTGGCAAGTGTCAAGTGTCACTACTGGGGAGAGAGGAGTTATCGGGCGATAGAACTCAGCCTCGTTTTCGGATTTCCCAGGTTTCAGTAGTGGAAACACACTTATGATTTTAGCTACATCGGGTATTTGAATATTGGTCAGCGACAGGTTGAGGACATCGTTCTCGTTACCGGAACTGACCCGGATATTTTCCGGCAAAGGACTGTTTTTTCGAAGATCTAATTTTTAGATAAAGTTTGTCATCTCTGGAGCAACTTTTTGCAATAGGCAAAGCAAATATTGTATATCTATTTTGTGTCCAACCCGGGCACGCAGGAATTCTCTCTATACTTCACCTCGATTAATACATGCAGTGGATGGAGCCATCTTAAGACCTGCGCAGGCCTTAAGACTCACCGGGTGTGAAAAACGAGTTTCGTGACCCCATGTTGCCAACCGACATTCCCCGCGAGTGACTAACAAAGGATTCCTACGATCCATAGGAGCTCAAACAGGCAGCATGACTCTCTTTCTGATCAGTCCCCCAACCCTTATCCCGCTCCAATTGTCGTGCGAAAGCCACTCAGCAACTCCTGTTTCCTCGCAGAATCTATACAGTGCAATATTGCACTTGCTGGACCACACGTGAGTGGAGTTTGTCGTACGTTTCCCCATATTGCAGGAGTCTGCCCACGCAACATCCTACAGTGCTGTCACCAATCAAGTAGTAGAGTAGTTCCCGTGTATAAAGATAAAAATATGGAAGTGGCTAAATCAAGACCGCTACATATAACTACTCTTTATAGGGCCTCCGATGTTTCCTCAGAGTATTACAAGTTTCGTTGGAAATTTAGGGTATATTAAATTCCGTGTATAAATAATTGGGCCAAATGAAGCCTTAAGAGATTGAAAGGACAGATGCTAACAGCTGGTCTTTAAAAAAAAACATAAAATCCCTAGCTTTCCTAGATATCAAGCTAACTTCGTAAATTAGTGAACACAATAATGATCTACAGTATCACAAAAAATTATGGCACACAATCAAATATAATATTGCTATTTTTCTTCATTTATCTTTATATTTAGCATTTCATTTCTGCTGACTAATTTTAGCAAATCGAAAATGATAAAATAAAATGATTGAAGCTATCAAGTTTCACACTTTTCAATAAAAATTATATACACACACATAGCCTATACGTGACGCATGTGCAAATAAATAAATTGTGGCAAGTAAAACGGTTGCCCAAAATTGTTGCGTATACACCAATTTAATTGATTGTGAATTAAATTCAATGGAAGCGTTAATGTGTGTTGACGATTGCTTATGAAAACACCATTAAAAGCAGCGCCTTTGATTTGCTATTATTATGACTATTGAGCGCTAGTTATGATTATTATTATTATTTATATTGCAGCTTTGTGGTTTTTATTGAACGCCACTTTATGCTGGATATCGCTAATGCATTGATCAAGTATGCAAAGCACAACACACTGTAGGACCGTAAGCAGATATTTGTATAGCAAATAGGCGCCTCGGTGGCAATTATTTATGCAAATCTAATAATTACATTGTGTAGTTAAGTGCACGGTAACAATTTCAGTATAAACATACTACAAAGTATGAGCAAAAATAGTAAGACTTTTGAATTTGAATTTCGAGCAGAACCCATTCGTCGATATATACAATATTATTTCTAGGTTGGTATGACTATCAGTGACATCTGTGCCAAACATCACAGCAAAATAATCATTAGTGTTTAGTATACTGATACTGATGACCAACACGTCAATAAAATATAGAAATTGGAGGAAAAGAGGATCTTACTGACATCATTGGAATATCGGAAGGATCAGTGAAAACCGTTTTGAAAGATCATTTGCACGATTGCTTCCAAAATCACTCAATATCATGAAGCATATTACATAGGCTGCTATATATAGTTCTGGACTAGGCAACACTAAGTGTTGCCAGGTGCAATCTGACATTTCCATTGGAAAGTTTGACATTTTTTAGCATAACATCACTCAGAACGTTTTGTCATTTAATCCTGAATTGTTTTATTTACAGGGAATTAAAAAATTCATCTCGGCTAAAAAATGGAATTAACTCGTGAAAATTTTCATGCGATTATTTTTCACAACTTTCGACGTGGATTGTCACGACAAGAGTGCATCGATGAACTAAAATCTTTGTATGGCTATGAAGCACCATCCTATAGAACTGTGAAAAACTGTTACAACGAATTCAATCGTGGCCGACGCTCGCTCAAAGACGAATTTCGTGAAGGTCGTCCAAAAACAGCCGTTGTGCCAGAAAACATCGATGCCGTACGTGAACTGATAATGCAAGACCGTCATGTAACATACCTTCAGATAGAGGCATGCCTATGCATTTCTCCCACCAGCATACATTCGATATTGCATGAACACCTGGCCGTAAAAAAGGTTTGTTCTCGTTGGATCCCGCACAATTTGACAATCGCTCAAAAAAGGCTCGTGTGGATTGGTGTAAAGAAATGCTGAAAAAATACGATCGCGGTGCTTCAAAAGACGTTTACAAGATCGTCACAGGTGACGAATCATGGATCTATGCGTATGAGCCCGAAACAAAACAGTAATCGACCGTGTGAGTCTTCCAAGACGAGCCAAATCCAACGAAAAAAAAAAACATTTTCGTTGATAAATATTCCTAATTTCATTATTAGACCAGAAATATATATAGCAGCCCTCGTATTACTGTCGATTAGTCTTGGATCTATGCTTACGACCTGTAAAGAGACGATCCATCGGTTGAATATCGTAGCAAAGGTGAGCCGAAGTCGAAAAAACCCAAGCCAAGCGGGATTAGTTTGAGGAGCCGACATAGATTATGAACAAAGTCTTACTATTTTCTATTTATCTTGCCGATTTTTACCAAAGATGCGATAATAATCGTGGACTAACAGATCTACAGTTTACTAATTCATCACTCGGCTCAACAGTTCCTAAAAAGGCAACTAAGGATTAGCTCTAACATATAATATAATCAACAGTTTTGAATTTTTTTCCCAGTTTAGACTTGTCAGCAACATGTTTCCTAGCAAGGGATAAGATTGATATTATTTTTTTCTACCTAGAACAATACTATTCAAGAAAATATCATCACTTTTGCAACACACTGTACATATGATCTGCAGACAAAACGAGCACCAGCGTTAAGTGGTAGTTACAATGAGAACTTCGAGAAACGGTTTAGGATTTCTCAAAGCTCTGTAGAAACCAGACAGCACTTGTCTACACAGGTGATGTGTTTGATTTCAGTTTCTGACTAATAGAAAAGGTTACAGACGTCCCTCGGCAGGCAATGTGAGATCTCAAGCTTCTCACAAAATCAATTATTTGCTCAAAAGCGATTCAAAATTTATATGTCGTTCCATTTCTCGGCCCACAAAAAGCAGAAGAAGCTGCTCGTTCAAGATAACAACAGGAGTGATGTTCATCTGAGATTCTTTCAAGTTAGTCATCTGAAGTAAACAAGGTTAACGACTTCAAAAAGTATCAAACTCTGACGTATGTAGCTGACTTGAAAAATGTTTCCTAAAAATGTTACGCTCAAAAAACCCCTTTTGTTTCAAAAACAACCGAACCGAACTATACAAAGTTAAAGAAGTTACAAACAAAGGTAAGCGAGTCTATATCGCAACTAATTTAAATATTCAGACTACACAGTGATATTTCACAGACATGGATTTTGTAATGAGAGGTGAATAGCTATCAGAGAAGGCATAAAATCGGTATATTTACTATAAATCGAACGTTCCATTCCGTCGTCTGATTCAATTACAATACAGAACTCGAAGTGTGAACTATATATCTTAACGAAAACCAAGTAAATGAGCCGTTTTGTACTAAGATAAATGAATTTAGTGCCGATAATATAACTGACGACATGATTGATTAAACTCGGTTAAATTTCAGATTTGAACTAGAAAAGTAGTAAGGTAAAAAGCCGTTGTATACATTGTACAAACATATCTTCAAACACTAATCTCTTTGTACTCAGCAATTGGCCATCTACAACGATATAAGTAGCTTGACCAGTTGATTGCAGAAGAAGCGTGAGTGGATTTTTGTGGTGAGAGCATTGGCCACGGGATGATAATAAAATCCTCAACCCAATATTGGCAGTGTTTACATACGCAGCAGGAAGGTGGGTAAGCTATGTGAGTGCTGAGTTGACGGAAGTGTGTGATCGAGCAATTGAGCACAAAATAGTATACATATAAAAGAAAAATTAGGAAAATTTGCTGAAGTGTGACTAGTATTTTTTGGGTTATTATAAAATGGGTGGGACGACATGATTATATTATATACATATGTACTTAGAAATGTACAGATTTGTCACGCTTGAAATATATTTTGGTTTAATGGAAATCATACGATAATAAAATGCATTAAAAAACAACGGTGTGAGGCTGAATGTACAAGAAAGCACCAAAGCAATATTTTGATAATATAAAATAAAAAAATATACACATAACCTCAATTTTATTTACTAAAGTTATTGAGCCTTGACGATTTTTTTTAGGCATGAAAAAACATAAAGCAAAACAGCTAGGATGTTACTAACTCGAAAATTTTAACCGATTAATGCTTACCTAATCCATTAGTAATTACGATAATCTATCTAATCTGTGGTTATTTAACCAGTTCTTACCTTTTTATTACCTAAAATTAACCATGAAATGACTATTTGATTAATAATTTCATATTTTTGTGGTATTAACGAAAACTATGTCTGAAAGAAAAAATAATTATATCGATATTTAAAATATTTTTTTATTATTATTATTTATATTAAACATTTAATGTAAAAAATATCGATACATGTATGTCCTCGATAAGCTTTATCGCACTATATAAAGTTTTTATTTATTCTATATTAGAAACTATGCAGAAAATAATAATCGATTAATGGTCAGCTAATCCAGTAGTAATTACGATAATCCATCTAATCTTTAATTTTACAACCACAGTTTTTTATTGTAGAAAGAAAATGAACCCTGAAGTTGCTTTTTGATTAATAGACACGTACCATTGTGATGTTAGTGGATGTTGGCTGGAAAAACAGCGGCTGTTTATCGATGTTTATGGAAAAAAATTTAATATCGATAACTTTAGTAACACCACATTGAGCTTTTATTGATTATTAACGAATTCTTAGCAAATGTTTGAAACTACAAACAAATGTGTATATCGATATTTATCGAAAAAGGTTAGATATTAGTAATCGAAAATTTAATCGGATTTTTATATAGAATTTGTATTGATTATTAGCGCATTCATAACAAATTATTGATATAACAAACAATTCTGTATATCGATATTTAGAGAAAAAATTTTGAAAGTTTTAATCGACAACAGTAGTAATTGTATATCGAGTTTTTATTGACTATCACAAATTCATAATAAATGTTTCAATTACAAAAGGTTCCGTATATCGATATTTATCGAAAAATTCTGGATTTTGTTATCGATAATTTTATAAACTGTACATCTATTATTTATATATTCCTAGCGAGCGAAAATAATGTTTGAAGTAACAAGTAATTCCGTATATCGATATTTATCGAAAAGATATCGATATTTTTAATCGACAATATTAGTAAAATTTAGTTTTTTATTACAAGCGAATTTGTAACAAATGGTGTAAATACAAAAGATTCCGTTTATCGATATTTATCGAAAATTCTGGGTATTTGTTATCGATAATTTTAGTAATAGTATATTGATTTTTTATTAATTACTAACGATTTTGAAACGAATGTTTGAAGTAACAAACAATTATGTATGTATGTATATCGATATTTATCGGAAAAAGTTTTATGTTTGTAATCAATAATTTTAATGACAGCAAATTATGTTTTTTATTATAAACAAATTTGTAACAAATGTTTGAAATAACAAACGAATTTGTGCACTGATATTTACTGAAAACTGTTTGATATTTGTAATCGATAACTTTGGTAACAGCATATCAAATTTTTATTTATTACTAACGAATTTGGCACAAATACATTAATATATATTTTTGAACAATACCTGACTAGCGACTAGCTACTAAGTTCTATTGCATTATTTTATACCACATTTCCATTTTATTTTAGCAATCACTTAGCCCACTTTTATTAGTTGAGTCTTCGAAGCGGAACTAAAAATGTATTGTTAAAAAATGTTGAGATTTTAGAAGATATGCAATGTTTGGTAAACAACAAATATTTATAATTGCTATTACCGTTAAAACTTATCGATAACAAAAATATATCGATAATGTACCAAATCGAAATTTAAAACTTATCGATAACACTATCGATGTAAATTTAAAACGTATCGATAATACTATCGTTGTATTTGTGTTGCCGATAAGTTTTAAATTTTAATTTGAAAAATTATCGATATATTTGTGTTATCGATAAATTTTAAAAAGTTTTTAAGTTTCCAAATCGAAAATTTGTATACATATGTAATTACTAACATCCACTACACACATACTTCTGCCTACTAAAACACCATGCGCTTCCCGAACACAAAATTTTTGTTATTCATACAACTCAGAGTCGCACCAGAAGTTAACACTAAAAAAAAACCTTTTTTTTAATATTTTAATTTCGTTATATAATTGAAATCAGTTATAAAGATTTATTTTTGAACATCTGCATAAGTCTAGAGTTTAAACATTTGTATACGAGTAAAACTGTTATTCAAAATATGTTCCAAATGTCATACGAGTGTGGACAGTCGCAAGGTATGAACGCCACTTTATATTGCTTATAGCAGGAATGCACAAAATTCAGCGCAATTTCATGAATATAAGTTGTTATTTATCAAATTATCACTCAATTTCCATTGGATTGAACTATAATAATAAAGCTGCTGTATAGAATTCTATGACGTTCACTGAATGCGCTTGGCAACTGAACTGTACAGAAATCCATTCACGGCGAGTATTTGAGTTGTCATTATGAATTAAAGTCAAAAGTTTGAAACGAAAAGAAAAAAAATAATTAAAAATAATAATCTTAAAAAAAAAAGTAAAGTTATATAGTGAAAGAAGTAGAAGAAATCGCAGAAAGATCTAATGAAATCTATGCACACATCTTCAAGTTTTGACAACTATTGCTGTCATGCGTTGGTGGCATGACAAAAAAGCGCATAAAACAGAAACGAGGTCAACCAGCACGCTGTTATGGCACTATGTATATACGTATATAAATACTTTAAGAGGAAAAAGCGCACTTAAAGCAAGCGGTTACCGATTGTCACATGCGCAATATATATTTATGTGTATTATATACTCGTATATATTTCGCCGGTCAGCTGAGTGGTTGCGGCTTAAACGGCATTAACTGGCGTCGTCTAGCACCTTGACAGGTGTGTTAATGTGGATTTGTCAAACACGTGCTTGACGTAAATGTCAATAATTTTTACAGAATGCAGCTGATAGTGAAAGCTGTGTCTTAAACTCTCAAGTGAAGTTATCAATTTCGAGCGCTGAATCAATAAGAATAACAAATAAATGAAGAGGAAGAAAACACGTGAACTGCGGCGGCACCGAAGCTATGATACCCTTGACAGCTGCATTTCAAATAGCCGTGAAAGGGCATAAACAATTTTTTTCTAGACTTTGATCGGTCAGTTCAGATGGCAGTTATATGCCACAGTGGACCTATGTATCTGAATGATTCGCTCAAAGATGCTGTTTTGAAGAGTAATTCAAACACAATTGAATTGGAGATTCAAATTTCAATTGGAGTTGAACGAGTTGGAGTTTCCGCAAGAATGTAGAGTGATCCTTGCGCAGCCTCGTTCTGGATGACCAAGTTCCACCAATGGTCGTTCATAGGCCAGATCGCTGGAATTGGACAGCTGCAATGAAATTACGCACACAATTAAATTAAGTAGACACTGGTCTCCTTCACAAACTATAACTCACCAGGGGCGGACGGCATCTTCCAAGTACTTTTGTGCAAGATCTCTTGACAAGTCAAGTCGCTATTAACGCCAGAGTGTATAGGAAAGCTGAACCGCCCATCAGTTTGCAACTCTGTACACCTGATCTGGGTGCCGGGGCATAAAGGGATAGCCAGCAATAAGATGGCAGAGGAACTAACCCGCTCTACGGCGGCTTCCAAGATTATGCGACCAGAACCATGGATTGCGTTGGGGTATCTTACCATGAAGGAGTTGCTCTGCACGGAGGAACTGCACTGGCAACAGGTTAGCAACTCTGGGGACGTAAAAACCTAGCAAGATTTAAAGATATGATCAATGTCCTCCGAGACAAATTCCGTCTTCTTGTCACGGTTTATACTGCGCACTGCAAGCTTAAGAAATAATTGTCCAACACGGACATAGCCTCCTGTACAAACTGCCGATTTTGCGACATGGAACCGGAGTTTTCAGAACACCTGTTTCTAGATTGCACAGAAATTTGTAGAAGCAGGCTCAAGGCCCTTGGATTAATCTACGTGGACAGGGAACACATCACATTCATCACGCTCAGTAAGTTCCTGGAATTGTTCGGAGTGCTGGACCTTTGTGACTCAATGTGATGTAGAAGAGGGTACAATAGACTATAGATCGCAGTGCAAAACCTCAATTAATTTCTGTCTATCTATCTATGTACTATTGAGGGTATATAAAGTAGAATTAAGATAAATAAGAACTTATAAAAATTGAAAAACCAACATTTTGGGAAAATCCCTTATAGGTATAAAGTACTTAACAAGACATCGAAACTCAAAATTCCGCATGACAAACAGATAACAGCTGATTTAAAAGTTTTACAATCTTTGCAAGAAAATGTTGCATCTAAATTATCTCACTTTTTATGTAAACATTGACCAAGCCTTGTAAATCAGCAAAGAGAGAAAGTCTAAGGAGCTTAAATTTAAGCCTGCATATACAATTTTAAATCAACAGTAAGTCACATAAGTATACAGATATTTATTGTATACAGATTGCTTACAGCTGGTATTATTTTCTTTTAGAAATAGCTGACATTATGTTTATCTTAATATTCTTCATGTTTACATGTGGAGTACAAGATAAGTTTTTTGGATTCTATTCATTTATCTTTCGAGTGGTTTGGAAATTCTTTGTGCTTTGAAAACCTTGAATATTTTCGACTGAGCTACACTCGGCGAGAAATGCTATCAACTAATAACCCCTGATTACGATAACAGTATCGAAAACAGTAATTAGGCAACTTCAAATGTGGCGATAAAAGTGTTATGTCGCGTTTAGTAAAATTAAGTAGCTGGCCAAATAAAATTCAACGATAACACTTAATAACGGGTGATCCAAGTAGAGATACTTTTTTCAATAGCTTTTGCTTGACATATCACGCGTGAGTCGTGTCAAGCTGTCATGTTATTTTTGTTCGACATTGTTTGGCATTTCATCGTCTGAACAACGTTTAGAAATCGTTCAACTTTATTTCGAAAATTCTCGTTCTGCAAAAAATGTGTTTCGCGCACTTCACTCAACTTATGTCAATGTAATCGGCCTACTGAGCATACTACGAGTATGCGCAACACCATCACCCATCTTGAGACCCAGTATTCATTATTGGATAATGAAGAAGCTTGCTGAGAGCGTTCAGGCGTTCAGGAAGACCGTAAAGAATTAATGCGGCGGCGTTCGCAGTAACTCGGACTGACGTATGGAATGACTTGGCGGATTTTACGTCGAGATCTCCTAATTGAAAGCTTACAAAATAGAACTTGTGCAAGAACTGAAGCCGCTCGACTTTCCCAAGCGACATCGCTCGCTCTATGGGCTCTTGAAAAGTACTAAGAAAAATCACATCAATTAATGGATTTATTGAGACAACACTTCGGTGAGCAGATAATTTCACGTTTTGGGCCAGTCGATTGGCCACCAAGATCACACCACTAAACTTTTCCCAATTGAAAGCCTAAAGTTTATGCAGGCAATCCCGCTTCAATTCAGGCCTTGGAAGGCCTCAAACGAGTCATCGAATATTGGACTCAACGGATGGATCAACTGAGACGTAGCCGCGGCCAACATTTAAAAGAGATAATCTTCAAAAAATAAATGCCAAAGAATGTTCTTTCGAATGATAATAAACATTCCCCATTAAATTTGAAGTTTCTGTGTTTTTTCTTAAGAAAAAGTCAAAATGGATCACCCCTTACCAAAAATTAATCTTGCCTGTCCCATTAAATAAACCAAAAACATATACAAGTGTCGACAAACACTGAAAAACTTTCAAATCAGCAAAAGAGCATTTTTGTATAAATCAAATGACAAAAGTAAGAAGAGCTGAATTCTTCCGAAACCGAATATTTACATACATATACAATTCCTACAATACACATAGACGTGTCTAACCAGAACAATGGTTCGAAATTACTTAGGGAATGTTTTCTACCGCCACAAGAACAACAACGCGTCCACGTTACCGGAGAACGAGGCACTCGGATTTCAACTCGTCTCATCATCGTGATAATTTATGTAGTATACATAAGTATAATATATATATAAACCTATATCTATTTCGATTAGTTTAGGTGTTACATATAACCGTTAGATGAACAAAACTATTATACTCTGTAGCAACATGTTTCAGGAGTATAAAAAGACGATGACATTGGATAAATGTTTTCAATATACAAATTAATGTTTATGGCTGGTAGCTTTCAAGACACATACATACATGCATACAAATTGTATATACAAAAATACGCTAGCAAAAAGACACGCGACTTAACACATTGCACGGGGTGCGGTGTAAGATGTTTATCAAATGGTGAAATATGTGAATGTCAGTTAGGGAATTCCCATTTTGTTTTTGCACGCGCGATTTTTTAAATTTTATAACCTGAACAGTTTGCCGCTAAGTACAGTGTGTCAAGAAACTCTTTACACACTGAAAAAAAAACATTTTTTGACTTTGCATGCAAAAATAACGCCTTTAGTTATTTTTTTCAATATTTTTTTTAAAAAAAACTTTATTTTTTTATTATATTATTTTTTGTTAAAAGCACAAAAAGAAATGTCGGAGATCATATAAAGTATATATGTATGTACATACATATGAATAAACGATCTGAAATTTTGTACACGTCTTTCTCTCTAACAGAATCTGGACATTCGTCAGAATCGTCAATATCTAACCACTATAGCTACTAATATATAAATTTAAAATTTTTATTATTTGAATTTTATGTTTATTTTAATTACTTTTAACCATTTTGAGTGTAAAGTAATTAGCTTTTATCTTATTTCTTTATAACGTTTTAAAATATATTTTTCCCTCCCTGCGGTATTATTTGTTGGCACTGTTACTATATGTATATGTACCTATATATATAATTTCTTGTATATATGTACATATGTATGTATATGCTCACACGCCTACACATTAAATATGCCTACAAATCCAGATACATACATATGTATGTATATATGTATGTACATACCTTTGTTAATTGTTGTTATCACATCACATCACCTCTTCTGTTGCTTATTTCGTATTTTCGAAATACAATTTTTTGTTGTTGCTGCTATCAGGCAAGCTGTCAGCTGTTAATTACTTGCTTTCGTAAGAATCTAGAAGGTGAATAACACAAGAATACGTTACAAGTGAAATGCTGACTCAAGCACAGGTATTAATTACACTAGTGATCACAAATTTATTATATTAAGCATAAGAATATACATATTTTAACTTTCAACACTTTCGCCTTCGCTGACACTACACTTTTTCTCTTATTTGCATGACGTACAATTTGTGGTGTTATTTTTGTTTTGTTTCACACGCTAACGCTGGTGTTTTATAATTAGTGATTAATTTGCAATTTTTTTCTCTTTTTTACTAAATTTTCCTTTCAATTTTATTTTTTGTCTACTATTTGTCAATCTGAAATGAATATTTGTATTTTTTTTTTGCACAAAACTATATACTTAAGAGCACACAACAAATCTACGTTTGAATTATTGAAATTTTTTTTTTACATAATTTCGCGCTCGCCGATATTCCTCCAATAATCAAAACAGCAACAACACAACAGGAAATACTAGTGACTGCGGCGGCGATAAGTGCGAGTAGATAGTGCGGGAATATTTATTGCCAAACGCTAGTAAAGGCAGCAACGTTGGCGTTGGCCACTCAAGTGCATATGTTCTTATGTTATTATATACATGCATACATGTATACAAATAATCACCAAATATAACTGGCGGTAGATTGGACTTTGTTTTCTCTTTGGTCAGCAAATCTATTAACACAATAATTTTAATTGAAAATATGGCAAAGCAATTGCCTACTTATTACGTGTATAACTTTTTTAATAACGCTGAATCTTGTCACAAAGAATGAAAACTTTTTCACTGCGAAGGTAACGTCGATATATTTACCTAACGTTTCGATTTTTTCTGGCACAGCACAATGCTATCAGCTGTTGGGTTAAGTAAATTATTATTTTGCGAGAATTGCGTTAGAAATGTTGGTCACGGCACAATGAATATGATTAAATATATGTAGTTATTTATGTATATATGTACACTCGCGTTTAGTAACAAATCAAACAACCAACTCACAAAAACTCAGACAACCGACTGCTGCATTTGACGACCCAGTCATTGTTTGCTGTTGTCACTTTTATTCGCTAACATTTGCTCTGCGCGCACTGTGCTGCTGCTAGCTTGCGCTCTGGAAACGTTTGTAATTTTTGTTATTTTACTTTTATATGCGATTGGGCAATATGTAGATATGTATATATACATATGTAGATACTTATATAAAAGAATCGTTGCAGAATTACGCTCTTATTAGTTAGTGCACTCTTTTAAAGAGCTATGTTCTCTCTTATGCTTTTAATCAGCTGATCACAAATATTTGTCAGGGTATAAACGAAGAAAATATAAGTTTAGAAGCGAAGTAGAGTATTAATTAAAAATTAATTTTACTCAAAGTGTGATATTGATTGATTTTTTTTTTTCAAAATTTCTTTATTTAATGCAAATGCTTATTTTAAGCTTAACAATTGTTCAATGGATCTGTTTTTTAAGCCTAAGAATAAGTTATAAAATCTTAAATCTATTAAAAACTAAACAAGCTCAAACAAGTGATTGTATGGGGCATAGCTCTTCTTTTTCAGCGTATTTGATTGCAGGAACGTACTAAAATATTAACCGATGGATTTGGGTGAATGATTGATTTGACATGCAAATATCGTAAATTTTCATCCTCAGTAATTAAAATTAAAAATATTTAACATTTACTAACAAACATTTAATAAAAAATAAAGCATAAATTCTATATATAACAAATTTTCAGCTAAAAAAAATATTTTTGAGAGATTAATAAAAGGGTTAAGACAGCTTTCATAACAACATATCTGCTTTTGTAAACAGCTGTTATTTTTCTTGCCTCGTCTTATAACATTTCGTAAACAAAATAACCGACAGCAATAACCTCAAAAACAAAATGAAGAAACACCATAGTAACCGTGGCGAAATAAATAACTTCAACAATTTTTCTTCATGATTTTATTGAACAAACAATTTAAACGAAAAGCAAAAGTACTACGTAACATAAGCCAGCAAACTTAATGAAATGGATAAACCGCAAATGATCGAGCACATACAACAGAATGTGGACTACACCATTTACGATGTGAAATGGATACCATGCTCTGCGAAATTTGTGGTACTCGGCTCAAAGCCCAATAGCAATGGTATTTTGCAAATATATGAACTGAATGAAGCCAAAGCTGAGAAAATTAAGCAAGTTGTCAAAAAGACCGCTTTCAAATGTGGCACTTTTGGCGCATCCAGCCTACGTAATCGTCATATGGCAATTGGTGATTTTGAAGGACGTATGCAAGTACTGTGAGTCCATGTAAATATTTCTATTTACAGTAAACTAACTTAATTGCGCTTTATACTTTCAGCGATTTGGAGCGGCCAGATTTGCCGGTGTACAATGTTGAGGCGCATAAGAGCATTATAAATGCGATTGATGCCATTGGTGGCAAGCAGTTGGATTGCGGTGCACCAGAGATTGTCACAGGCAGTCGTGATGGCGCCGTGAAAGTGTGGGATATGCGTCAGGGCTCGGCACCAGTTGTGGATATTAGCCCAGAGACAGTAAAGGGCGACGGCATAAATCGCAATGAACGACGTGACTGTTGGGCTGTCGCTTTTGGCGATAGCTACAATAATGCCGAACGCTGTGTGGCTGCTGGTTACGATAACGGCGATCTTAAACTGTTTGATTTGCGACAACTGGCCGTGCGCTGGGAAACAACACTTAAAAATGGCATATGTGGCATTGAATTCGATCGCGCCGATATACCAATGAACAAAATGGGTGTCACTACACTCGAAGGTGGACTGCTGGTATACGATATGCGTACGCAGCATCCAACGAAGGGATTTAGTTGGGTAGAAGAACGAAATGCCGGCCGCAGCGTTGGTTCAAATGGTGTTATAACGGGACCTAAATCAACGGTTTGGGCTATAAGACATTTACCGCAAAACAGAGATGTATTTGTTTCTTGTGGGGGTACGGGCTCTATACGTTTATGGCAGTACGAGTATCCAGAAAAACGACGTAAAACTGATGCGGATGAGAACGAAATTGGTGTATCGGGTACAATGCAAATGTTGCATGCGTCAACGGTATCGTCGCAACCGGTACATAGCTTCGATTGGCATCCCGACAAGTTGGGTTTGGCTGTGTGCGGTTCGTTCGATCAGTGTGTGCGTGTTTTAGTGACCACGAAATTAAATTTACTTTAAATAAATATTAGCTGTATTTGAAATACATTTTTTTTTTTATTTTAAAATATGAACTTGCATTTTTTCTATACGTAAACACATGTTTAAACTAAAATATTATCAGCTTGCATTCATGCGCTGCTTAACCGTCGCTGTCAGCGTTTCGAGTTGCGCTTTCAGTACCGTTAAAGCTTCTTCATTTTCCGGCCACTTCTCATTAACTTTCGCCGTGGCACGTAGCACAGCCTGCGCTGCAAGACGTGCGGAATTCAGTTGTGATGTAATCATTACGTCGGTTTCTTCTGGCGCATGCTCCTTGGTTGCTTCCAAAGACAATTCGCAGGCTTGCTGACACACTTGTATCACTTTGAGCGCATATGGTTGCTTCGTCGCCCACTCCAGCTCCTTGGTAGTATACGCATTCACAGCTTTAACCAGCTTTTGTGCCCTGTTGTGAGGTGTGACAGCAAGTAGTGCTGCCAATTCCCATACTTTCGGTTCGTTGCCATGCTTTATACATTGCTGTGCCATTAAAGTTATGGCTTTCTTACGCAAACGCTCCTGCGTTTGACCTTTGGCGTCAGGTTTGCCTTCCACAATGGCACCAATGGTAACGCAAAGCACCTCCAAGTCCAGATAGCGATCCTTCAACTCGCTGAGACGGTTATAGGCATTCAGCGCGTCTTCTAGATTACACGTATCCACGGAGACAATCATAAAGTTTTCCCAAACCTTTAAAAGTAAAAATAATATATGTAAAAGAAAAGCATTTCTCAAAAGAAAATGTGTTTACCTTCCAGTTGTTGTAATTACACTTCAACGATTCGCTTAGGACTTTGTGTGCGCGCAGTTTATCGCCCAATTTTACTAGCGCTTTTGCTAAGTTATTCCACGATTCGAAACCCAATGGCTCGATATGTGTATATGTTATATATGCGTGCACGGCGAGCTCCCAACGTTCCAGTTGTATGGCAGCGAAGCCCAAGCGTAGCCATATCTTCTCTTGTAAGGGATTTATCTCCACAGACTTTTCCAAATGTGGTATGGCTTCGACATACTCTGCTTTACGGAAATAATATGTGCCCCAGTGTGCTTGCGCTCTGCCGCTAGTATGTTTGGAAAACTCCCACGCTGTTGCATAGCAGTTGGGATCATCAATGGCATCGCCGAGCAGACAATGCAACAACACTGTGGTTTTCTTCTCTAATTCTTGTCTTATTATTTCGGCGGCCTTATGACGCAATTCCAGCTTCGTATAACATTGGATAACTTCGGCCCATGCTTGTATTTGCAGATAAATATCCAATGCCGTTTTTGTCATACCCAGTGACAACAATAACTGGCAAAGCTGCATTTGTACTTGCCATTTGGGTTGTAAGAAGCCAGCAAATGCGTAGGAGAGTCGCTCTGGTAATGTAAATATGGGCCCGTCAAGTAATTTAACGGCACCTTCACACTGCTTCCAACTGCGCTCCACTGTGCGGCGCTGATTCGACTCTTGCACACAATTAAGCAGCAAAGCGGATTGGCGTACTTGCAATGGTCCATGTTCCTGATATAAAAGCGTTTTTATATATGGCTCGAGTTCTTCATCAGCAAGACGATCTTTTGGCTGCGAACGTTTGAGTTGTTTACTGAAAAAATATATTTTACATATTACTAGAACGGATAAAAGAAACATAAAAGCAATATTTACACTTTTGCTAGCACCAAAGCCTGTAATACGCTGGGCAGTGTCATCACTTCGTTATCTTTCGGCTCAATAAAGCGTATACGCTCAAGTCTTGTGTCGTCATCTAAAAGCAGCAATTTGGGTATATTTGTTTTGCCGTTGGTGGCCTGCGCCAATGGCAAATCACTGTTGGTATGTTGTACTTTTAAACAGAGTTGTGGCAACGGTTTTTGCTGAAACTTCGTGCGCACACCAAGTAACCCTATTTACACAACATTTAGTTTTAAATGTAACAAAATATATTTTAAAGCAAATACCTTCCACATTCAACACTATACCAAACCGTTGGCATAACTGTTCAAGCACACAGTCTGCTTTTTGTGCACGATGAAATAGTAAATAACTATTTCCAATCTCTAAGTAAAGTAAGGCTTGCAGCTCTTTATCTTGTATGTTTTCAACATTTTTCAAAAGACTCTCTGCCACTAACTTAAGCTGCTCATATAAATTGCCGGTTAACTCATCAATTACATTCTGCTGTATGTAAATTAAACGCATATGCCACCATTGCAGGTACTAAAAGTGTAAACCAAAAGATTGCTTACTATAATTAAGCAATATTATGAAATTAACGCTTGTACTTACCAATGAGTCCGGCCAATACTGACGTAATAAATCTAGAATTTCTTTTGCTAACACTAACAACTCGCCCAGTTTGACATTTGGATTTATTTCTTCACCATTTTCCATAAGCCGCTTAAAAGGATCATATTCTTCTAACACTTTTGTTTGCAAAAAATTGCTGAACTCCTCCAGTTGTTTAAAGGGACCCGTAAAATTGTTTTGCACGAACAGAAGTGTCAGCTCAACAGCATGACAAAGTAGTGTATCCGCTGCTTCTAAATTTGGCTCTGTTGTTTTGTTAGAACTCCAATTATCTAAAATGCTTTGTAAACGTGTCGTTGTCCATTTACAAGACCAAAGCTGGCGCAAAGCTTCTGTAGGCAAATCTGTTAGCAAGAGATAAAGCTATTAAGTGTCTCACATGTAAAACAATTTGTTAGGAAAAATACCTTCCAATTTAGTAATTTCATTGAAATTGCACAAATGATACACATTGAATGGCTCAGCACTCATTTTCAAAATCTTATTTTATTTGGTTTGTTTTGAATATACGCTCAAATAACAAAGCTTGGAATGTTGCACGTGCGTTTTTAAACGTTTGTTTTCGTTTAATTTTTTTTGCCGAATGTAGTCAAATCAGCTGATAAGTTAGAGAACATTATGACAACAGAAATCGAGAACTGTCTATTTTAACCTTTGTTATATGGGTAACTTTTATTAATGTAAATTAAATTTTCTTACAAAACAAAAAATTAAAAATAATGAGATCATTTATTTTCATATAACATTTATAACACTTAAAAATCAAAATGATAAGAATGAATAATATTTAGCTTTTACCTATGTATATAATAAATATATAACGCTTGTTTGAAAAATTACTTAAGATCATGTTGCTAATGACTTCAGTATAATGGAAAATAAATTAATGAAAACTAAAACAATAATGATCCTTATTTTTTTTTACCTATACCGAATTTTTAAATTACTAAAGAGAGTTGTGTATTTATGTTATAACCGATATACTATTCTTAAAAATTTACTATTAATATTCTAATGAAACTATGAAATTATGTCGGTTTAAATATGTCTCGGAAGTTACTTGTTCCATTATTTAGCTAAATTTACATATATAAATAAGTTTTTTAAAATTAACTTTGGTGACAAACAGATTAAAACGTATTTAAGTTCTTTGAATTTTTCCTTAAATATGTATGGTTTTCACTATAATACATCAACTGATGTACACGGCACTAATCAAATCGAAATGCAGCAATTACTTCCATAATAAGATTACGGTGCCTGCAATCATCTATTCCAAATAACTGCAAATCCAAATATGTCAACTCTAAGAACTGTTCTAACTCAATATTATGCTCCGCAAACAAATCCATATAAATTTCCAAGCCAACACTTGCGAGTAGGGCATATACACTGAGTGTTTCATTTAGGAAGCTGCTGCTAAAATTGGACTCTGAAGCATCAAGATTTATTTGTCCTAACGCGTTTTTTAAAAAGTCCACATCTTGTGACTGCTGTAACTGCATTATTTCACTGCAATAACTGTCGAGCCGTGCGGTCTGGAGTAGAAAGATAAAAACATCCGTGTAAGGTGTACATGTACACGCATCACTTATTATAATTTGCATCACTCACCTGCGACGTATTCATCAATGTTGGATTGTTCGCCATTGTATTTATTTTGCAATGCTTTGTCGTGAACTTAAAATGTGTAACTAACAGGTTGATGATGGATTTGAAGAATGTAAAATCAGGTAAAATGACAACAAGAACAAAAATGAGGGTTACCACATTATTGACTATTTCTTTGCCGAAAAAACAAACGTACTCGTAGCTTACACAACAGACTTTTTACTCTATGCATTTTGGGAACTTCCAATTTATAAATAGTTTATTTTTTTTTAATTATTTTTATTTAATTAAGATAAAGTAATTTTTAGTTTAATTTTTTTAGCACATTTTTATATATGATATGGCAACATACTACACGTGTTTCCGAATACAAATTTTAAGTTAGAACCGCTATACCAAAAGCCGTTATATAAAATAATATTTCTATTGCACAATATTATTGAGACACAACAATTTAGTTATGGTAACTTTTTTTTTTATTTTATTGTACAATGCCTTCTAGTACTTATAACTTATTACACTGTTCACCTGAATGTATTGAATTGAAATATTCTTATCTATCTGATTATTGAAATTGCTTGAAACTTTTACATGCTTTAAAAATATTGCACAATAACAAAATGCGTCATTGTAGAATTTCTGATTTAATTCTTTATATATATAGTATATTCTATCTATCTACCGCTAAAGCCTTAGCAATTTCAACCATTTAAATGTGAAATAGCATAATATGCTACGATGTACACCTAGAGCAACGCCGAAAGCAAGAGAAAGCAATAAGTACAATATTTTGAAAAATACTATTCATGAGACAACTGCGTTGCCATCTTGCAACGAGTTGCGTACATTGCATGTTAGAGTGAACGAAAAAGTATGACAACTATTAATATAGCGTGAACGAATAGTGCGTAGTTGTCAGGTATGAATTTGGAAGTAGCGAACGGTGCGTTTCAACGCTGTGGCCGCCATTTATTGAATTCTCTGTGTGAAGTTCAGCCGTGAGTAGACGTGAAAAACTTGTACACATTTTCCAAGTGGGAAAATTGTGGTAAAATCTTAAAAAAATATTATAAAAAGTTGATAAAAAATAAGTGTTTAGTGCGAGCTTTACGAAATGACAAAAATAATGTAGAAATACGTGGTTTAAACACGTAATTTCGAGGTTAAAAAATTTTTCTATGCGAAACTCGCTATTAAAGCCAGTCGCACTTTATTCGCCAATACTAAATAATTAGTGAAAAACGTATTTAAAATCCTAATAAGTGACGGTGTGTGTTAGCTTTAATTAAACAAACTATTTTTTAGAAGTTTAAATTTTTTAAATACTACAAAAAGCAAATATAGAATTTCTTTTAGTTTTCTTTGCATATAGAAAGGGAAGTAAGAGAGTAAAGTAACTAATAGGGAAATTGAACGAAAAATATGCGAACGAATAGCCGATCTGCAACGAGTAAATTGTGTTGTGTTTTTGCTTATTAAAATAGAGTGCGGAAACGGAGGGTACTTAGAATTAGGCACAGAGAAAATACAGGCATTAACAGAAATAAATATGTATGTGATGAATAGTAATGTATTCGTTTTTAAAACTTGACGTTGGTTTTCATTTCTAATTAAAGAGTACTCAATATGGCGAAATAAAATTATGCCAATTATCGTCAATTTCATTGAGTTTTATAGCTCTTAAATATATTTGATATATTTTGTACATATGTATGTATATATAACAGAAATACCAAAATTAGAAAACTAGGAAATCTAACATACCACAAACGTTTGCTTGAAACCGAAATCCAATTGGTATTTTCATTTGGGTATAGGCGCACGTCGCAACGGATGTACATCCATACACACATATGTAGGTGTGCATCCGCAAATATATGATTTTTCTGTGAGTGTACGAGACAACTGGATGTCTTTCATATATATATATATACATGAACATTTATGCCAACATATAAAATATATATATGCATATAGTATTTGGACTGAGGGATATACAGGGCTCACGTAGAATGCTTTGAACATTTAAAATTGCAAGTTTGCCTATGTGTAGCAGTATAGGGTGCTATTTTAATGAAGAAAAAAGTACAAACGCCAGAAAGAGAAAAATCTCAAAATATGTTAATGCTTTTGTTCCATAGTGGTGTTCGCTATTCGGTGAACATTACAATATATTAACATGAATTGATTGCGAACACCTCGCCACTATTGTATTGACGTTGCGCCAACTACAAATTTCTCTCTTTTACATATATTTGCAATGGCGAAATAATTAAATATCAAGTTTTAATTCTTAATTTAATTTTTTAATATTACTGCTAAAAGTAGTGCTTTTGTATATCATAGGTATATTCATTTCTAAGAAATGGTTTGTTTATATCAAAAAATATTTTTAATGAAAAAATTTGTTTATAAATATAAATCCAGTTTATAAGTGCATTGCGGAATTTCTCAAATATTAACTGAACTAAAAATCATATTGTGAATTGAATAATGAACTGTGTAAAAGTTCATATTATATGGAATGTGACTTGATTTCATTGAAAATATTTGTAAATGAACTGATATTTAAACCAAGATCGAAAATGCATATTAAGGTAAGTTGATTCCTACAATGTATTATAATAACAAAAACTATGTTGTTTTTTTCCTTAATTTCATTTATAAGCATTTTTACGAAAAAAAATTATTTACAATTTTGTTCCAATTTCAAAGATCATGGTATACCACAATTTTGCTGCCATACGTACAGACACAAAATTATGTATTCTGCTGACTGCATTCGTCCATCAGCATATAACGATCTTGATTTGCAATGCACTTCATTGCATGTTTTATATTCATGAGAAAAATTGTGTATGGTTGTTTGGTTTCACCAATTTTAAATTGTAAATTTAGTTTAATTGAGGTATTTATAGCTATCGATATTCTTGCTTTGTAAAAAGTGCGCGCTCTTGTCTGAAAACGTTAAAATATCCGAGTGTTTTTTTTTTAAAGGGTAGCCATTTTTAATTTGTATTCGTTGTTATACGTTTCTCCTATCTTTCTTAGTTGCTTATAGCCATCTCTTTCTCATAAGAATTTTAAAAAATGGCGTCGGATTTTGTTTCTATCACACAAGTTGCCTAAAGCCTAGAATTTAGTGCTGCTCAATAAGCTCATCTCGTTTTAACATTTTTAACGAAGTATGTATTTGTAAATACAAAACATTGTTCTTATTACACTTGTGTAAACATACCAGCTAGATTCCTTGTTGTAAGGTTTTCGGTATATACTCTTTTGTAGCTGGTTAAGTTGGCTGTGAACGCAATTGTCAAAAGCAAAAGTTGGAAAATTTCAGCAGAGCACTGCGAAAGAAATAAGCAAGCTCAAGCTGCCATATTAAGGCAAGATTTTTGGAAAATTGTGAATTAATATAATCAAATGAGTACTAATTGGCAAAAGTTTTGCCGTTAGTATAAAAATTGCGTTTTATTTAAAAAATGTGAGTATAATTTTCAACTATAATAGCAAACTATTGTGTATAATAATGTGCTATTTCCGTGCCATTAATAAGATTTGTATGTGTACACATTATGTATGTATAAATGAGCAATGATACAAATTAAAATACAAAACTAGTGGTTTACTAAATTTAATTTGATTTGTGGCAGCGCTTTAAAATTGATAATTGATATTGGGGAAAACGTTGTTAGTGGGTACACATTTGCGCGAGTGACCCACTGCTAATATGAGAAAGTGCGAACAATTGGAGCTAATGTCGATGTGATTTAATTTTTTTTTAGATACATTATTACTTTGCAGTTAATTGCTACAAATTTTTAGTTTAAAGAAAATTAAATACAACAAAACTTCTGGAAAATTTCGTGAAAACTACAATATTCTATGTTCAGATTAGATATTGTCATACGTAAACCCTCCCACTATTCCTCTCCCATCTTGTTTCTAGAACGTGTAGATACATTTTAATTATATTTGTATTGCTTTATTAACCCATAATCATTATATTAGTAAAGAAAAGACTTAGTTTAATAAATCTGTTACATCATCAAACTTTTCAAACTAGATAGATTGTCATTTTTTTTTATTAGGCAAAGTCTATTTCCTACGACGTAGAATTTCAGTGTTTTCATTCTTAGCTCGCTCGCTCGTTTCGCTCGTTCATTTTACTCGCTATAGTGCGCCATATTGAAATTTGCGATAGCTATATGTTCGCTCAATTGTGTATGAGCGAATAAACAATATACTACTAGTCCTAATGTGGCTGTGTTTTGACTACGTTTGCTTCGCATGCATTCGTATGCCCAATTTGCCTTTGTTTTGCTTTTCTTCGTCGTTTTAGCGTATTTTATTTTATACCACATTCTCTTTCTGCCGTGTACTGCTTGAAGTTGGCTGCAGTTTTCAGTTAGAACTCGCAGCTATATTTATCTCGCCTTTTACCAAAATAAATGTATTAGTTGTCCTTGTCATCCATTCTGTTATTAATTATTTTTCTTTTATACATATTTTATTTTGCTGCTGTTCTTCTCTGCTTGGTTCTTTCTTGATGGTGTAACGAAAGCAAAAGTTGAAAAACGAGTTCTGTATGCCATATGTAGAATATTCGTAAAAAATGTATTAACTAAATATTGCGAAATTTTACCAATAAACCCGCCAACGAAGTTTTGAGATATTAATTTTTTTTATTTTAATGCTCGTAAATTGTATATACAATGCGTATGTGTTGAAAAATATATGCAATAAATTGTTATATGCAAATAGCTCTAAATATTGTAAAAATATACATTTATATTGTATACAAGTTTTGTGATATATCAATTCGTTCACACTTTTGACATTTTCGCCAAAACATAAATGTATGAAGACATTTAAAAATATTTTTCATATAATATTCCCTTTAACGAAATTACCTACAGTGTAAACGTGGCATAATGTATAAGTAATTTTCGTTTTCTATACTTGCAGAATGTGAATTACATTTTAGTTTTAGTTTTTTTTTATTATTAATTTTTACAATTGTTTTCACTGAATTTTATATTATTTCTCATTAGACACCTATTGCATCGATTTTACGCATCGTCGGCACGATTCTTTTAACAAACTTATTTTTGAATTAATACATACTTACATACATACATATGATACAAAAAGGTGCTATAAGGCAGTCAAGAGGCTAAAGAAATCAGAGACATACAAGAAAATGTAATTAACATAACAAATAATTCATTCTATTTGTATATGTAGGGGTTATAGGTTCGTTTTACATACGCCATACCGTTTTATAGGAGGATACTACATTTATTATTCTACTTGTGAAAACATTATTAAAATGTTTGGTGTACATACATACATATGTGTGTAGTTAACAAAGTATATGTGTTGTGCTGCGAATCATATCTGTCGCCCCATTTCCTGTCTAAATCTAAATGGTATGTGCATATGTACATACATATGTATATACATATGTAATGTGTACTTATGCTGCATACCCATACAACTAATTGAATAAACAATAATTTAGACGTAATTTTTAGTTGAAATTCACATACAATATTATTTCTAAGCTGACTACGATTGCTCTGCATTTTGTTGTGTTTTCATAAATATAGTTGTATGGCTATGCTGTGAGCACCCTTTTCACTCGTCAGTTATAAATCATTCGGATTTGCTTCGCTTCATTCAAATTATTCGGAACCTTTAGGTTGGTATAAATAAATACATGGATGTATGGAAATCTGTGCATGTACTAATCTAAGCTTCAAAGTTTTCTATTTTACTGATTGTGAATTTCAAAAAGTGAATTAAAATAAGAATAAATTATACAAGGTCTTACATTATGATGATTTGATGATACTGAAACGAGGTTATTTATAAGTGATACATTTATGTATGTATGTATGTGTGTATAAAGTAGTATGTGGGTGGGTGGGCGCTTATTTACAACATTTGCATTACTTACGTTCATTTAAACCTAGCTATATGCGCCATGTCTGGCTCTCACAAAAAAAAATTACAATTAGTCAATTTTAATATCTTTTAACACCGTAAATATTTTCGAGATAACAAACGGTGTTCAGTACTAAAAAGACAACACAAATTCTTGGGCACTCAGATATAAACTAACTATGACTTATTAGTAAAAGTATGCTTTTCATAAATGGTTCATATTTTGTGCTCCTACGTATGTACATATTTGTTCACTAAAAATTTTAGAACTATTTGTGTGTATAAATAAACTTTGCGCTTATACACAAATTAATTATATCATATTTTGAACAAAGCATTTTATGAACTTCACTAAGAATAGCATCGGAGAAATATGTGGCCTAATATAGGTTACACCAGATCAAGGTGAGATGAAGACCTTGGTCAAATAAATGCATATAAATATGCTTATGTATGCGTGCGTACTTAGTTTAAATAAATTTAATTGTTATAATCCACTACACATACATACATACATATATACTAAATTCATATCTCTCATGCTTTATGAATTATTCATTTAAAGAATTTGCAATATTTGCGTAGGTGCTAGATGAAATTAATGTATATTACATGATATTGAATACATCTTGGTGTTAAAGTTACCAATGGTAAAACAGAAGCCGAAGTATGCATTTATTTGCACCTTAAAATTAAGCATTTCTCATAAGCTCATTCAAATACACAATTCGTTAGAGACAAATCATTCGTTGTGTTATAGCTGTGTCTAATTTGATATTTTTAGGCATTGAAATTTGTCGCATCACTTTTTGTGTATCCATTTTTTCTTTATATGCAACGAAAGTTTAAAAATAAATTTTTATTGCTGTATAAAAAAAAATTACTTTTGCAACAAATTCATTAAACCAAGATGAGGAGAGGGCGCTATCAAGCTGCGATAAGTGAAATTTTCGCTACCAATATAGTGGCGGTGAAACTAACGAGCTACCGGCCATCATTGAATAATATAATGTGTAATTGTAGTATGCGAATAGAATTGCATATAAACGAAAAAGAATCTGTGTGGCAGCAAAGCAAACATTTGACACAAGAAAGAGAAGAATGGGAAATAACAGCGCAAAGAAAAATGTCTGCATTTGATGCACATACACACATATTCACAAGTAAATATTTGTATGCATTTCTGCTAGCTTTTAGTCATTGGCAACTATTTACTACGGCGGCGGTGAATGGTGTTGAGGGAGTGGGCCAAAGAGGTGAACGAACAACATTGCATCGATGGATCGAAATGAGAAGACGGCAGCCGCTGACGTTGTTGTGTTGCAATCGCCGTACATGTTATCCGCAAAGTAAACAAAACGCCATAATAGCTTTGTTGGCAAGTGCAGCAAACTGACTGGGCCTGTGGCTGGGCAAACCTAGCTAGCTAGTTGTGAAGGCTTGCCAGCTGCTAATATTGCTTATTTGTTGTTTAGTTGTTGATTGCCTGCAAAAAAAATCTTTTTATTTATATATCATTATTTTGCACAGCTTCTTGTTTGATCTTGGTTGCTAAACAATTTTGTAGACTCCGTTTTACATATTATTTACTTATTTTTCATCGCTTTTAGTCAATGTTCATACTTGTATGTATGCTTGAATAGGCCTAAACAGATGATAAAAGGGCTTGAACGTTCGTTGTGAAAATGTGTAAATTATAATTACTGCCTTTTTATTATATTTAAAGTGAAAATTGATAAATAGCAAGTCTGTGAATATACATACGTACATACGTAATATAATTTAAATCATATTGATTTCTTATTATCGTAGTTTTACTGTATCACGTAGCCCATAGTAATGGACTGTCCTCAATAATATTAATTCTTAGGTTATTTGTATTTATAATTTGTGTATAATTATCTACAAATAAACGTATTGGTATATAACGTTCCCCTTCTATAGGCAAATCACATATGGTTTTATTAGCGTATGCATAGAAAAAATTATATGAAAAATTACTTGTTTTCAACTGTCATAGTTGTCTTGAAATTTTTGTTGATATTGCTGGAGCATGCGCCAACCACCCACCCATAAGAATATTTTCTTGGGTTGCTTTTAGCGACAGATACGAAGGCTTGTCTTATCGAGCGCATATGAGGTGAAAAAGTGTGTTCTACGTTTATTCGCAAAAAAAAAAAAAAATCGTAAATCAAATAAAGTAAGAAAAAAGGCCTGAATACATATGTGTATTTATTTTATATGGCTTTATAGATATTTTGTTATATCTGTTTTTTGTGGGATTTTATTTTCACTACTTTTTATGTACATTTGTATGTATATGTGTGTATTATTATGTAGTTATTACCGAAATTACATACCATTTATATGTATAGTATATTGAATTCATATTGAATATTAACATTAATTATCAAGTTTGTGGACAATTTAAATCGATATACATACATATATATTAGTTTTTTTATTGCCTTTAAGGAAAGAGTATTTAATTTAGCTCATCCATTTTTATTTTTCCATCAAAATATATTAGCTTCTTAAACCTCAACATGTGTACTTATCCGCGTATATTCTTCCCCTTCCGAAAACCTCTTATATTGCTTTGATTGTCAGTGAATGTTGCAACTCGGTTAATTGTCTATCTTACTAAAGGTGTTATGTAACAGGCGCAATTGTGATGAATTTCTGTGCATAGAAGTTGCAACTAAATCTCAATATGTGCTCGATAATTTCAACTTTTTATATATGTATTTTTTTCTGCATACTTGTAATTGTGCATTCTACTTTTTATTGTCTTCCACTGCATATTTATACCTGTTTTCATACATTTGCTTATTGTATATATTGAATTTACTATGTTTGCTATTCCTTTGGTTATATATTTTCTTTTATCTTTATACAAATTGCAGTGCACAATATCTGCCTCATTCTCAACTATACGTTTTCCAGCGCCACATCGCTTTCGTAGCCATATCTTAATGGAATCAATAAAATTGTGTGTATTTTGTTTTGCTTGTTACTTCTTTACTTGCACTGTTTTCGCCCAATATTCGTGGCATTTCACTGATGTTTTTCACGCTTTCTTGACACTTGGCATTCTGCGTTATTTATTATGATTGTCTTCTTCGTTTTGGCCAAGTTTATATTGTTGCTTTTAGCTACCATTTCGTTTCTTCTATATCACAATCTACTTCATGTATACCTAACTGCAAGTATATGTACATACATACGTACATATTTGACTTTGTACTTCTTACGTTCTTTTTCCTACTGACATTTCTACCTATTTAGCCAAGCTCTTTCGTTTACATACATATATTTTTTGTATAGATTTTTTAACTTCAAAAAAAAAAAAAAAACACAGAAAACATTAAAACGGTCTTTAATTAAATATGTAAACAGTTTAGTTTTAGTTTATATGTTCAATATTTCAACATGCCAATAATGTTGCTCTTTCAACTCTTTATGGTTTCGTTTATTATGTATAACATATTTTCGTTGACGTGTGTGGTGGGGTATCTCTGTAAGAAAAAATAAAAATATCTCGTGCTATTAAAAATTTTTTCTATCATAAATAAGTTATTAAATATACATATATTAATTTTTTCTTCACCTTTTCTTTACTTACAGTTAATCTGCAACGTAATAAACATACAACGAGTAAAACCGAAACTATTCCTAAAACGATATAAGTGAAGCAATTTTACTAGTCTAGAAGGCAAATTAAGTGAACTGCATAGTTTGGTACTGAAAATAACGACAGTGGAATCGCCAAAAATAAAACGACGCTTCAACCGCAAACCAAGGAAGCGTAAACGGAATCGGAATTCTAAACGCGAACGCAATCACAACATAAATAACGCAGGTTACGTTCGAAAGGAATTGGTTGTGTGACGTTTTCTTTCTAAATACAAAATTTCACGGAAAATTAAACCCACTCGCGACAAATCGAAATTTACTAAAATCCAGCAACAGTTGTCGCATTTACCTGGTAACTACATACCTAAATTGATTATTAAATAATTTGCAGTGTTAGAGCCGAACGCTAGGTGTAAAAGTGCACTGTGTTTTTAATTGAGAGCAATCAGCAGTTTAGTGATGTCCCCTGATGTAATGGCTTACAATGTAATGTTCAGAAAAATTAGATATTCCCGCAACTACGAAGCCAAAAACGTTTGTCTAACCACAACAATCGTATCAGCACATCTAGCAGCAGCAACAAAAGCAATTTCAAACACCTTCTATAAAGCTTTTCAACTAATTGGAACAACAACCACCAGTCACTATAAGGATTACATCAATAGCAAACACCTAACACTTTGTTGCGTATTAAGCCCCCATGTGGGTGGGGGGCCGCCTCCAACAGCATCGATAGGATTAGCGCCTGGTTTAAATAATGATAATAGTTAAGTGAGCGAATTTCGAATGCGCAGAAGTCTAAATTCGAATACAAGCTCTATTAGCAGAAACAATTATTTTGAAGAAGAATTAAGGTGTATTGAACACAAATAAAAATCGTTTACAATAAATATTATTTGCCTTGAATTGCGCGCTAAAATTAAACATTACTACTTGTTTGAATTTTTTTTTTTTGAAAGTTTTAAATATTTTTCGCAAGTTCTGATGCCAGACGCATTCATAAAACCAAAACAATAGTTGTAACATTGCTTAGCGAATGATGCCATTGCAATCGTCTGGTATAATTGTCGTAGAGAAGCCAACAACAGCAGTGACAACACAATCAGGCAGCGGAGCAACAAGCGGCGTGGTAGCGGCGACAACAAATTTAGCCACGCAACAGTCGCAGCCACAATTTTATCAAACTAAACAGACTACTACAACAGCAAAGTCAGCAACCACAACCATTGGAAAATATTACGAGTATTATGGTGCGAATGATGTGCGACAGCCGCAACAACAACAACAGCAACAGAAACAGCTACAACATAATGTTGCTGGCAGCAACAGCAACAGTAGTAGTAGAAGCCAAACACAGTTGCCACTAATGCGACGTGCAGTGCAGCGCAGTAGCAGCAGCAGCAATAATATTATTAATAAGTGTAATAACAATACTATAACGACAACAGCAACAACGGGAGGAGCAACGAATACGAAAATCAAACATATTAATGTAAAGCAGCAGCAACAGCAACAGCAGCAACAACCTCAAACAATACAGATGAATCAACAACAACACCAACTTATACAGCATACCACAATCCAGCAGCAGCAGCAACAACAAATTCATCAACAACAGTCACAACAGCTGGCCACACAGCTGCAGTCTAGCCAGCCTAAGCAGCAACAGCAACATGTGCAAAAGCAACATCAGCTGTCACAACAAATGCATACACAACAGCAAAAGTCGCAGCAACAAACGCAGCCACAGCAGCAGCAGCAGGTGATACAAGTAAGCGAAGAATTTATTGAGCAAGCGGCTGCTTCGGGTGCCACCAATATGATGATATCCACCACAACCGGTGAGGTGCTAAATCCTCAAATTTTCAAAATCGTTACTACAGATGGCACCACCGGCAACATGATAATCGATGGTGGTAGCGCTACAGCTGTCGGTGGCGGTGGTCAATCAAAAGTGTTGCTTAGCAATTTAACCGTTTTGGCCAAGCCGTCACCCAACACGCCGGGCACAACGGCAACATCGGCGCTGAGCGTTGGCGCAACTGGTGGCTTACCCACGCAACAGCAGCAGCACACCATTAGTGTTAGTAGCGGGGGTCAAGCACAACAGGCACAAACTATAAATTATATGAGCACCAAAAACTTGTCATATTTAACCACAGCAGCAGCTGCGGCCACACCAATTACCACTGGCGGTGGTAAGACGCCAAAATATACCGTTACAGGCACATATAAGACAGGTGTAAAGCAGCAGCAGCAACAGTTGAACTCTACAACATATATACAACAGCCGCAGCAGTCGACAGGGCAAAACGCTTCCCAGGGAGCGCAGCAGACACAGCAATTGTATCAAAAGCTGTCTGTGCCGCGCCACGTACAGATGGTGACACGTGTTGTGCAACAGCCAACGGCGGCTAGTACGTCGATGACAACAAACACAGGCCAACAACAACAATCACAGCAGCAGCAACAACAACATACACAGATGTTGGTGCAACCAGTTGTGGGTGCGCAAAAGTATTTGAGCAGCAGTGCAACAACGAAAAGTGTCAGCGTTGCCGGCAGCGGTGGTAACATGTTGAAGAAGACGAATAGCTTGAAGGTGACGCATGGCAATAGCAAAGTTTTGAACAACCTGCAAATGCAGCAGACACCGGGTGTCAAGACTACTTATATAACACAGCAGCAGCAACAACAGTACCAATTGCATCAGCCGCAATACCAGAGTGGCGCTAAAGTGAAAACGTCCAAGTTGCTTAAACAATACAATAATGTCATTAACAATAACAGCAATGCCAGTAGCGGCGTCAATATGTTGCAGCAGCAATCATTGGGCACCTACACCATAAGCAACAGCGGCGGTGGCCACAAACTGCAACCGACCACAACAAAAGTGACTAAAATGGCTGGCGGCAAATACGCTACGCACCAAACGCAGCTGCAACACGTCACAACTTTGCCACAAGGCACACATCTGCATCACAAAACCTTGCCACAACAACAACAAACGCAGCAGCATCAATTCTCGACCGGCAACAATAATGTGGTCACACTCGCAACGGGCGCTGGAAATAGCGGCAGTGGAAGTGTTGCCAACAACTCAAATAATACAATAAAATTTGTAAATTCCACACATGCCACGGTAATACAGCAACATCAGACGCAAACATTGCCCATACAGCAGCAACAGCAACAGACTAAAGTGACATTGCGTCAGCATGCGCAGCAGCAACAATTGCAATTTGTCGAAGCACCGACAACAACAAACATTGTTAAGGACAACAACAGCAATAATACTATTTACCAGCAGCAACAGCAAACACCAGCTGGCAATAACAACAGCAATGCCAGCGCGCAATCGTTGATGAACGATGATATAATGGTCGTCAATGGCACGCCCATGACAGACGAGGTGTCCGCACGCATACTGCAAAGCATGGCCCAAAAATCATTCAGCAATCAACAACGCTATCAGCAGCAGCAACACCAAACAAAGGTCGCCGCGATGCCACCACCGCCGCAACAGCAGCAACAACAAATTGTGATCCAACATACTTCACCGACGTCAGTGTTGCTCTCCCCCAAAGAATATCCACTATATAGCGGTAACCAATTGTCTGCCCAACAGTCGAACCAACACGGCAGCTCGGTGCAACAACAGCAATTGTCAGCATCACCAAACATTAGCACACAATACACAAATCCAGTGCAGCATCAGACTTCTGCCTCAGCAACCAGCACTTACATGTCAGCCTCGGCCGCCAATGGCGGCGTCGTTTACCCAACAATGTCTACATCCGGCGCCGCCAATATCGGACGTCAAACGCATAGCGCACCCAGCAGTCGTACACACTCTTTGGAGCGGAACAAGTCATATGAGGCCAACACAACAATCACACGCAAATCCGCCGCGGATTACTACAAATCCAATAGCAATAGTAGTGGCGCGGGCGCACGTGGTCATCATCATGCTAGCACACATGGTGCACATGCGTTATCGACAAGCATATCGAATATACCGCTTGATACACAACAGCAACAGCAACATTCGTCAGCGCAAATAATACACCTGCAAACGCTGAAGACATCGCTAGCAGCCACCAATGCAACACTGGCGAATAGCAGCTACACAATCGCCACAAATAGTGCAGCCTCCGCTGTCAACACCAATGCCAACACTGATGACGAAGATATCATCGGTGAAGAGGTGCGTCCAACGCCAGTGAATACGCAAGATTTGCGTTTGCGCATCTTGCATGCCGTGCAGCAGGATCACACCTACGCTAATGCCATGCCCACGCATCTCTCGGCTGCAGAGTCCGCAAAGGGCGTTGGTGGCGCGCAAGCGGCTAGCAGCGCCGTACACATGGGCAAAGCAGGCGTCACATCGAATAGTACAATGTTAGCTGGTGCTGCATCGCAGTCGCAGCTGCAATCGGCACTGGCCGCCGGCGGCAGTCAGCAGTGGTCACTGGGCGGCATTGGTGCAACTGTGGCGGCGGCGGGACAGACGGGCCTGGGCAATATGCTGCCCACGCCGCCATCGAGCGGTCAATCGACATATACTTTGCACGGACAACAAAGTGAGTAGCACGAACGCATTAATAAAGCTATTATTATTCATTATTCTCTCTAAAAGCTTCAAATTATTTTACATTTTCCATGAAAATTAATTAAAATTTTCTCTTCTTCTCCCGCAGTACCCCGCATGCAACAGGATGACGATGCTCATTCGGCCATCAGTAATGGTTCGCGCGTTGCTACCGGCGATATAGATCCTGGCGAAGAAACCGAAACTGCACCCGAAGCCGAAGCTGAAGATGATTCGGTGACGCGTTGTATCTGTGATTTGACACACGACGATGGCTATATGATATGCTGTGATAAGTGCTCGTAAGTACCGTTTTTTTATATTATTTTATAAATTTTAATATTATTTCCTTAAGAATATAGAATTATAATATAAAAATATAGAATTTTTTACACATAAATTTTCTTAATTAGTATTAATTTTTTCTCAAAGAATATATTCATAATATTTTTAATTTTTTTCTAAATTTTTTTTTATTTATTTTCTTATATTTATTTTTGTTGAAATTTAATCTTATCTTTTGAAATTTTTTGTTTCATTTTTTAATTAATTTTCTTCATTTTTTATTTATTTTCATATATGTATGTATGTATGTATATATTTTTTTTAATTTAATTAGATTTTTTTTATTTTTTCTAAACGAATATTTTCTAAGTTATTTTATTTATTTTCTTATAATTGCTTTCTTTTTGTATTTTTATTTGTTTAATTTTAATTTTTTTTTTTGAAATTTGTTATTTATTTTTTTAATATTTTTAAATTTTAATAATTTAATTTATTATATTTTTTATTTTTTTTTTATTTTCAACATTATTTATGTTTCATTATTTTTGATACATTCCAAGGTTTTTAATAATTAAAATTATTTGTGCCTTAGAATAACATTGTTTGCTTAAAAATTTTTTTTTTATATTTTTAATTTATTTTTTTTATATTTTTAATTTATTTTTTTTTTATATTTTTAATTTATTTTTTTTATATTTTTAATTTATTTTTTTTTTATATATTTTAATTTATTTTTTTATATTTTTAATTAATTTTTTTTTTTATTTTTTTTTTAATTTTAAAATTTATTTTTTTTTTAATTTTAAAATTTTATTTTTTTTAATTTTAAATTTTTATTTATTTTTAATTTTTTTTTTAATTTTTTTTTTTAATTTTTTTTTTTATTTTTTTATTTTAATTTTAAATTTTTATTTGATAAAATCTAAAAAATTTTGTGTTTTATAACATATTCTTAAAATTATTTATTTTTTAATATTTTTATTTTTTATATTTATTAAATTTTGTTTATTCAATTTATTTTTATATTTAAATTTAATTTTTTATATAACCATTTTTTTGTATAAATTTCCAAATCACACACACTGACACAATTTTGATTTACAAAATCATTTTCTGATATTAGTTTGCTTGAGAAATAATACTAAAATACACTTTTTATACTTTCAGCGTGTGGCAGCATGTCGACTGTATGGGCATCGATCGTCAGAATATACCCGATGAATACCAGTGTGAAGTATGCCAGCCGCGACCGGTGGATAAGGCGCGCGCACGTGCACTGCAACTAATGAAACGCAAAGAGCAAACTCAGCTTTTACTTTCGGCACAGTCAGCACATGCGACCGGTTCCACTGGCGCTTACTTAAGTGGCGCTAGCGGAGCAGGCAACTTGAGTGGCAATTATCAGTTGCAAGATGGGCAACAAAGGCACTTAGGCGGCAGCAACTCAAATGCGTTTATGTTGGGTAGCGGCGCTGACGGTAACATGCATGGACTGCCAAATAGCACGACGCTCGGCACGACCAAGAAAGGTAAGGTGTTGAAGAAAACCGCCAAAGATGCAGCGGCTGGTAAAAAGTCCAAAAAAGCCGAGAAACTGGCTGCTTTAGGTGGCAAACCGCCGCGCAAAGACTCGGGCGCCACCAAGAAGACAACGAAACGCAAGTCGAAGAGTAGCGATGGCCTGAGCGCCACTGCAACAGCTGCTGAAAAGCATGCAGCCAATCTGCGCCAATGGATTGAGAATTACGAATTAGCCGTAACCAATCACTATTCGCCTGAGTTGCGTGCGCGTCTGCATGCCATCACTAAGCAACCGAGTCTGCTGCAAAGCATACTAAATACGGAGAATCGCGCGCTAAAGGAGTGCTGCAATAATGGTTTGGAGAATCGTGCCACCACTGTGCCACATGCAGGCGGTAAAATACTTATTAGCAACATGGATATTGCGCCGAGTTGCCCCATCTTCGAATTGCGTGGCAAATACATGCTTAGTCCGCAGTATAAAACACAAAATGCATCGGTGAATATGAATTCGCCGCCACCCAGCAATTTTCTAGCGGCTACGCTAAAAGCGCATAAAACGCCAGGTCCCTTCATTTTCTTCTACCAGTTACCGGACGCAGAGGCACCCATGCAAACGATGAACCAAGATGGCTCATATCCGCCGCTGCCGCCACAACCAGCTTATCTCAAGGGTCCGGAGATATGCGTCGATACACGTACCTACGGCAATGAAGCGCGTTTCGTGCGTCGCTCATGTCGCCCCAATGCCGAAATACAGCATCTCTTCGAGAAGGGCACAATACATCTCTTCATTGTGGCAACAATGCGCATCCGCGCCAGCACCGAGATCACCATCAAGCATGAGCCACACGATTTGCTGGCGATTGATAACAAAAAGGCGACCGCCAGCAATTGCATTGTGCAACCGACGAGCACAGCATGCGCATGCGGCCTACTCAAGGATTGTCTCTTCGGACCACCGCCGACGCAACAGTCCTTGGGCGCGAGCGGCGCAACGAAATCCAGCAGTCGCAAGTCATCACTCGCCACCACTCTAAATGGTGGCGTACAGCTCAACAGCAGCGCGGCGGCCATGCAACTGACCATGGGTGGCTTGCCAGCTGGCAGCAATAAGAAGAAAGGTGCCGCGCAAAACATCAATCGCAATCGTTCGACTTCGTCCAGTGGTGACAGCAGCATCGGCACAACCGTCGCACCTGGCATGAATAGTCCAAGCGTTGCTTTGCCTACAGCGCCGCTGAATATGAACGCCAGCCTGAGCAATAGCTCGTACAAAAGTAATGGTGGTCTTAACATTTTGTCGGCGCATGCGCTTGCCGCGTCTGCGGCAGTGCCCAATAGCAATGGCAATATGAGCGCCACCTCCTCGGTTTCGAGCGTAATGCATGATTCGGGTATTTGTACCTCGTCATCGTCGCCATCCGTCTCGATACCATCACCTACAACCTTACACATGCATTCACCGACGCCACAAGCGCAGTCCCAACCACAACAACAAGCTCAGCAGCAGCATTCCGTACCAGCAGCAGCGGGCGTTCAGCGCAGCAACAGCAGTACGCTCTTTGTGCAACACAGTCCGCAGCAACAGCAACAACACCAACAGATCTTAGGCGCTTTGCCAACGCCATTGCTCTTGTCGCCGTCACAGCAATTGGTGCAGCTGCCACCACAACCGTCACAACAACAAGTACCAGCTACAATCAACAACGTAAGTGCACCCCTGTTGCAAGAGGTGACCAGCGCTGAAACAACGACGCCTACCGCATTGGCACCAGCGGGCGGCTCAACGCAGCCGCAGACGAATTTACTCATTCAACAGTCGCAAGAGCAACTGCTGCACCACAGCGAACTCGCTGGTCCGACCATAAGTGATGCGTCTTTGGCCGCGGCGGCAGCGCTGCAATCGCTCAACACTGCTGTGACGCTAACCAGCAGTTGCGCAGCGTTAGCGCCAAGCGCCGCAATAAGCAATAACAGTAATGTTGTTGTTATCACGCCTGAAACCATAACGCCTCGCGGAGTTGAGGCCAGTGAGGCCGAACTGCAGCAGCAGCAACAGACACAATACTTTGTTGCCACCCCCATGCCGCCAGCTCAGCAGGATTTCGTTGATGGCAGCATGCAAGCGGCAGCGCATCAGCAGCAGCAACAACAACAGCAACCAACACAAACTTTAACCACAGTTGAACTACCACCACCGACACAGACTCATGTTGCTATTGGCGCCGCCTCGCCGAACGCTGGCCCGAAGTCGCCACAGAAGCACAGCAACAACACAGCGCACGCCGCGTACGTACCACCGAATACTGCGCGTAGCCACAAAACGCCTGGCACCAAGTCGTCGAGCTCGCGTTCCACCAGTTTCTCCGAGGACGATCACCAACAGCAGCAACACAACACGAGCAGCGGTAGCGTCAATGATGACTCAACAGTCGTGACACCAAACTCAAAAGATAAGCCAAAGCTTTCACGCGAAGATCGTAAAATGGAAGCCATATTGCGCGCGATTGAGAAAATGGAGCGAAATCAGCAACGTAAAAATCAAAACAAATCTGGTGGCAGTGCGTCTTCCGGCGCCACCAAACGCCGCAATAGCAACAGTAATTCGCCAACCACGCCCACAAAGCGTAGCATGGGCGAGCTGAGCAGCAGCAGCGGACGCGTGTCGGCGGCTAATGCGCGCAAGAAAAAACGCAAAGCACACAAATCGTACAGCGGTCATAGCGCACAGGCGCGCAAGCGCCGCAAAAGTCGCATGAACAGCAGCAACGAATCCGTTGACGACACAGGCAATAGCGCTGGCAATGCCAATGTACATTCGGAGGCAGAGTCTACATCGTTGTTATCGCCAGCAGCGCCATTGGCAAGCACAGCGCCCATTTATCAGCATACGCAAGCGGAGCACAGCGATACGCTCGCGACCACTAACGAAGATCAGGCCGCGGGGCTGCTGCTCGCTTTCGCCAATCCCAATCTGAAAATGTCGCCGACGCCGCAACAATCACCGCAAGCAGTGGCTTCACCAACCGCACAACAGCAGCAACAGTACGGGGCGCACTACGCGCTGGAGCAATTGAAATCGCCGCAACATCGCACGGCAACCAGCGGTGGCAATGGCGCTTCCCCGCCCGCCACGCCAGTGAGTTCCGCCTGCCTGCTAATCGAAGCGGCTGTTGGACCACTGCAAGAGCACATGGACGGCGCTAGCCCAAGTGGTGAGTTCAAATACCCCAATAAAACTAAAACGAAGAAAGTGCTCATGTCCAATTGGCTGCTGAATCAAGTAGATGCCGACACCAGCGGTAGTGACTCACCGCCGCCGACAGCGCCAACACCACCACCACCACCAGCCACGAATAATAACGGCGCTGACGCATTAGTGCCACAATCAACACCCTTGCCAACTGGCGCAATGCTAGGCTTGGACTCTTTGGTACAAGCGGCGACTATGTGTGACTACAGGAAACAGCACAACGAGCCGGATGCCAGCTATATGCCCAACGATGCGCATTGTGGCACGCCCATGAGCGTAGATGAGCCAGAAAATCTCAGCATGGCAGCGCAGAAAGTCGAAGAGTTCATACAGCAGACGGAACGCGGCAATAGCGGCATTTATAATCCGACCACAATCGCTGCTGCTGGCGGTACGCCACGCAGCCTACTTCATCTGCCGCTGCAGGTGAGCACTTGCAGCAATAATTCCTCGGTCAAGAAACGTTGGTTGCGCCAAGCGATCAGCGAGGAGACCACCACAGACGAGTCGATGACGCCTACACCTACCGCTGCAGCCATGTCCGCGGGCTTGCAAAATGCCTCACCTACAACCGCGTCGGCGGCCGCGCACTTGAACGCGGTGCTGAATGTGCCCAATGGCTTTACGACGCCACTGAAGAAGCGTCGACTTATCATCAGTGGCGACGTGAAGGAGGAGGAGGATGTAGGCGGCAGCAGTGTCGCTTCACCGGCAGCTGGCGTTAGCAACGTCTTCGAGTCGCCAGTAATTGGACTAGTCAAGACAGAACCAACAGCAGCGGCACCTAGCGCTGCTGAAGTGGACGTGATGAATGTGAACGTTGGCGCGGCGCCAAGAGCATGTATAAAGCATGAGGCTGAGACGAGCGATGAGGAGGAAGTCGATGAAGAAGAGGATGATGCAGAGGAGGAGCGTGATGATGTCGATGTCGTAGGTGGCGTTGGCGTACATGAGCTGCAAACAAGTGCAACAACAACAATAGCACATGTGGCAGATACATGTTTCAAGCAAGAAGTAACTACAAAAGCAGAACGCTTGTTGGAAGCGCCGCAACAGCTGGAGACCGCAGCGGATGAGCTGAAGCCCGACGCTATGCTTATTGATCAGGACGATGATGTGGATATCTTGCGTTCGCCTAGCCCAGGACATCAGCAAATGCTCGCCGCCGAAGATAATCTGGTCAAAATTGAACCGGAAGACACAAGTGGTGGCGATGATGTTAAAATCGATGTGGAGCGCGAAGAGAGCTTGGCGGGTGATAAGTTCGAGGAGATGGTATTAATGCAAGTGAAGAAGGAAGAGGCCGCAAATGAAGTTGCTGAACGCTCAATAACAACCGAAGCAGCAGACGGAGTTAAAGTCAATGCAGCGGAGGATGAAAAGCCCATAAAATCTGCGCCGACTGAAGAAAATGCTCTTGTGGCGGATGAAAAACCATACAAGCAGTTGTTTGAAGACGTTGCAAAAGTAGCGCAACCAAAGAAGGAAGAGCGAACACATACGTTTACAACAAGTAAACCTAAAGTGGAAACTTCCCAAGCCTTGGAGCCTATATACAGCACTGCAGTTGCGCCTATGAACGTACAGCAGCGCATATCCACCACACCCACCAAAACATCGCCATTAAAATTGCTCACACTCGACGGCAGCAGCATGATTTCGTCCGATGAACCGCTCAAAAAGCGTCTCAAGTTGGAGACCTCAACAGTAGAGACCTCCGCTACAACGACGGAGGTGCAACAAACTTCGTTGCTTAAACCGTTATCTGCGCGCATGCACGAAATATCAAAGCAAAATGACACTAATGATATTGTGCCAACAACAACAGCTGCAACTGCTCCACCCGCCGCATTAACCAAACCCACAGCGACACTTAAAGTAGAGCATTGCACGCCCAACACGCCTCCAACCGCTGCCGCACAACCGAATTGTATGACATTTTTAGCGGCAGCCGCAGCAGCTGCTATTGAGCGCAAACCACCACCACCGCCACCAGTTACAACGGCAGCAGCGCCGGCGCCCATGTCTACACAATCCACAACAACAATTGGTTCAGTGGCTGCAAACACCAACAGCGTCACATCGACAGCGCCTGCCGTCAATGCGACGAACTCGGAAGCTGGTACTGTTAGTGTCAATAATGTGGCAACGCCATTGCCTAATAACGGTAGCGTATCAACGGCGCTCGCGCCACGCAAACAGAATGCCGCTAACAACAATAATAGCAATGAACGCAAAGTACCGCTAACCGATGATGACATACAAGCCTGTCTGCATTCCTTCCACAAGGAGAATATACTGATCTTGCAGTCACGCAACAACAAAAAGTCAAAACCAAATGCCACCACAGCCACAGCTATTGGCGGCAGCGCCAACGAGTTGGTGGCTAAAAGTGCCAAATTAACGGAAAACAAATCGTCAGCCACAACGAATTACTCATCGCATCACAGCCATCATTCTACGCATGCGCATAACGACACCGCGAAAAGTGTGAGCAGCAGCAGCAAACACAGCAGCGCTTCCAAGTCGTTGACCAATTCGAGCAGCAGTGGCTCGTCTTCGACTAAAAAATTGCATAAGAAGGAGCGCAACGGCAAGGAGCGTAGCAGCAGTAGCAGTCGTTCTTCATCGGCGCACAGCAGCAAATTGTCCAGCTCCAGTTCGAAAAAGGTGTCTTCATCATCATCGCATAAAAAGGATCATGTCAGCGGCAAAAGTAGCGGCAGCTCCACACCGGTGCCGAGCGCCAAACAACAAACACATAACAGCGCAACGAGCTACAACAACTCGACCAATAGCAACAGTGCGTCTGCTGGTGGCGATGGCAAAGATCGCGCTGATGAACGCCGCGAACGCGATAATAATCGCTTCGATAAAGAGCGTCATCACCATCGTCATCGCACCACGTCGTCATCATCCAATGCCAGCACTGCAGTGTCACAATCACAAACACCCGCTGCGGCCAACTCAACAACACCCACGCCACCGCCGCCCATCAGCAAGAAGCGTCAGCTGAATTTCGAGCAGGAACTTACGAAAGATTTGCCATTGGTGAATGCCGTCACCAGCAACAGCAATCGGCATCGCAAAGACAGCGGCAGTCGAGACAGTCGCGAAGATATGTTGAGCTCATCCTGCTCAAGTACCAGCAGCAGTAGTTTGGCGGCGCGTAAGAGACGCGAGTCTTCATCCTCTTCGGGTGGCGGCAGTCGGCATCGACATAACAGCGGTGGCAGTTGTGGCGCTGCGGAGAAAGACGCTTTAGCCGCACACAAATCTGCGGTCGCTGAACATAACGGCATATTAGCTAGCGCACACATATCGCCGCTGCCACCACCCACCTACGTGCGTGAACATGTCGCCATACCGCACTTCAATAATGTCGTCGTCAGCGGTCCACCACCACCGCTCATGGCCGCTTACTTCAGTGGCATTGGCGCGGTGCCTGGCGGAAATATGGACGCCTCCATGAGTACACCCATCGCCACCTATGTACCAACGCCAGCCATGCCGCCCACTGCAGGTGCAGCGTCGCAACCGACACACAATCATAACCTCTTAAAGACACTTCCCATGCAGCCAGTGCTTAGTCATTTGAGCGCAGCAGTGCATATGCAGTCAACACTGCCAACGTTGTCGTCGTCCAACGGCGGCAATGTAACGGTGTTGCCACCATCCACGGCTACAGTGGCGCCACCCACAATGCACTCTCCCGGCGCCGCTGGTGGCTTGCTACCTGGCAACAGCGCAGGCGTCAACTCTGCAGCATCGACCTACAATAGTATTTATGGCAAATTGCGTGATAATCCTTCCGCCATAGTGCCGCCTACATTGAGCGCTGTAACATCCGCGTTAACAGGCGGTCCGTCAGTGACTCCGAGCGGTGGCGTCGGCAAAACAACCATAACCGCGGCAACAGCAAGTACTTCAGCGAACATCAGCCTATCTGAATATTTGGACACTAAAGTGAAGAGCTACAGCACCACATTGGGCGGCTATGTAACACCAGCACACACTTATATTGGTGGCACTGGCACTAACAGCGCGGCCGGCAAAACAACGAACAACAACACATCGAGCAATAGCGCGACCGCCGCAGAAAGTATAACCGCTGTGGCAACACCACTAGAGTCGCCAGTTGCCAACAAATTGCCAACACCACTAAAATTACCGCTCACAAGAACCGCTAGTCACGATCCGCGTCTCAATCCGCAGCTAAATGCACCCGAACCGCCGCCAGCGCCAAAACGTAAGCTCTCCATCAATGAGTATCGTAAGCGTATGCAATTATCAACGGACAGCACAACGCCATCAACACCCGAACCACCGGCGGTTAGTAGCACGGCCACGACGCCAACGGCACACATGACGCCCACTTCGCTGAACAACAGCTTCGTGCAAGCTTACAATAGCATTGTGAATGCTTCGCCCGAGGAGATGGCGCGACAGTTGTCAGCATCGCCAACAACACTGACACTCAACAAGTATACGCTCAATTCGCCGGAACGCAAGCGTCGGCACAGCGGTTCAGATAAAGAGCAGCGGCATAGCGTGTCTTATGATGAGGTGTCGGGACTGTTGAACAGTAGCACCGGCAGCAGCAGCAGTTGTGGCAATGCGAGCGATAACTCGTTGACGAATGTGAACCACGAAGACGATGGCAGAAAAGGTGAGTAAAAATATTGCAAATTATAGCAGAAATTATGGAAAAGCCATAAAGAGATATTAAATAAAAATATAATAATTTGAAAATATAATGAAGTGGTAAAATAAAATAAATATTTTATAGAAAAATATTTTTAAGTGAAAATTAAATTACAATGTGTGTAAATCAAAAATTATAGGAAATGGTTAAACATATTTAAATAATAATTTGAAAAGATAATAAAGTGATAAAATATACATACAGTAGAGGCCCGCTAATCCGGATCAATTAAAACCGGCTCTTATCCGGAATATAAGGGAATCCGGATTACCAAAGACATATCAGAACTATGTATTAAGAAAAAATATTTATAAATTTCTGTTTGTTTATTATAACAAAAAATACACATATTCCAAAAAAAAAACTTAAAACAATCCATTGAAAATAAACGTTAGAAATTTGTATGTATTAAGCGGTGTAATATAAATTCTAAATTTAATTGAAAAAAACGGTTAATTTTGTTTGGCGAACGCTTTTTTGTTTAGCCTCCATTGCTCGCTGCCGTAGCGTTCTAAGAAGCGAATGTAGTGAATAATAAACATGTGATCCGGAGTAGAGAATACGGATAGAGAATGTCGGTCCGGATTACAAGGGACATAATAGAAAATTTGAATTTTTTAACCCTGTCCGGATTACAGTGGAATCCGGATTAGGCCGTGTCCGGATTAGCGGGCCTCTACTGTATAAAAAATTTAATTAAACATTTTTTTGTCATTTGTTATTAATCTTGTTAAAAATTAAACGAACAATAAATTAAATAATTAAAAAAATAAGTAAAAAAAATATAAAACTTAATTGAAAAAGTGTAATAAAAGTTTAAAAATAATAAAATTTATTAAGGGAGTAATTAGAATATTGATAAGTATAAAAGGCGCAAAAATAAGGACTAAAAACAGAGAAAAAAGTTATAAAACAAAAGAAATTTGATATAAAATAATTAATAAAGTTAAAAAAATAATAATAAAAATAAAAATGATTATAAATAAAAAAAAGTAATAGGAAATGAAAGTAATAAAAATAAAATAAAAAAAATAAAAAAAAAAACAAAAAAAAAATAAAAAATAATAAAAAATAATAAAAAATAATAAGAAATAATAAAAAATAATAAAAAATAATAAGAAATAATAAAAAATATAAAAAAATAAAAAATAATAAAAAATAATAAAAAAAAAAATAATAAACAAAAAAAAGAAATAAATAAATAGTAGAAAATAAAAAATAATAAAAAATCGAGGATGAAAATATGTAAATGGCGATAAAAAAGCATAGAGAATAAAAAAGAATGGAGAAATAAAATATTAGAAAATAAAAAAGGAACATTTTTATACTAATAGAAAAAACTATAATAAATAATTATTATATTAAAGGATTTTTATTTTATTTTTTATGTTTTTTGTTAAAAATTTTTTAAATAAAATAAATAAAAGATGTTATTAACAAATATATGACATCTTAATTAAAAACTAAAGAATAAAAAAATTATAGAAAACTATAAAAAGCTATATAAAATAAAAAAATAATATGGAATAAAAAATAATAAAAATATTAATATAGAATAAAAAAAAATATTAAAAAATAATAAATAAAGGAAAAATTAAATAAAATATTAGAAAATAAAAAAATAATGGAAAATAAAACACTTTTAAAAACACAATTAAAAAAAATTTTTTTTTTTTTTTTTTAAATTAAAAGTTTCGAAATAAATAAAATTTAAATAAAATAAAATAAAAGATGTTACTAACAAAAATAATAAAAATAGGAAATTTCAATCAAAAATTAAGAAATGAAAAACAATGGAAAAATAAAAATGAAATATTAGAAAATTAAAAATAATAGAAAAAAAAATTATTATAAATTATGGTAAATTTTATTTTTTTAAAGTTTCGAAATAAAAAAATTTAAATATAAAAATAATTTAATAATTTTTTGTAATTCATATTTGCATTGTTTGTCCTAAAAAAAGAAAATTATAGCATACAATTTAATAAAAAAAATATTATTTTTAACTAGGTCAATTTAGCGCAGCACCCACATTACTTGAGAAACAGCAAGAGAAGCTTTGCGAACGTTTAAAACTATTGCGCAATATGAAAAAGAGTGTGGCAACGCTGAGCAGCGCCGCAAGTGAGTTTGCGAACCTCAAAAAAGGTGAGTGAACATTTCCACAATATTCTATTTATTAATACACTGCAAAATAATATACTACACATACAATTGATATAACCGATATTATATAACTAGCATAAGTGCACCAAAATAAAATAAATCAAATAGTGCTTTCCGCTCAATTTACACAATTCTGGCGTACAAATTACTCAACTGATTTCAACAACCGTTACAGACTGTGATCTCTATGTGAATCGTACGAACAGCATCTCGTCCACGGACAATTTGGACAATTGTCTAGAGGAAATCTCCTCTTCCTCCTCCTCCTCCTCGTCCACATCGCGCGCCTCTTCACGTGAGGCAAGTCCCGAACGCAGTGGTGTTGTCAGCAGCAGCAGCAGCGCAAGCATCTGTAAACGTGCCACCAGCACCACTAGCTCAAACCATAAGTGGCTGCATGAGCCAGAAACAACAACAACAACAGCGACAAAAAGTGTGAATACCAACGCAACGCGCGGTGACACACCGACCAGAGATGATGTGTTGGTAGCGGCGCGTTGTGGCAGTGAGTCGGCGACGTGAGGGAACAAAGGCATAACAGGCATAAATGACGACATGTACGATGTTAATGTGGTGGAAAAGTTTGCCGCGGCGGCAGCTAGTATGTTGCGGTGAGGCACAGTACAGCGTAGACGTGTTGGTAAGGTTGCTAATAAGTCAAGCAAGAGCGAAAACTAAAGTTCTTCTACTAAAGTACACGTACCGGTGGCACAAGAGCAAACAAATGCAATATACAATTGATTTCGTTTCAATGCAATACACGGTTCTGTTATTCCTAACCTACAACTTTTTTATGACTACTATGAATTGTTTTTGTAAAATTCGTTTGCTGTTGCATTCTTCAATAATGCATACACACATGTACATATATATGTATGTATGTATATATACTGGCTTATTGCACAGACAAAATAGAAAGAGTACCAAAAAAAAGTGCGTAAAACAAGTAAACTTAACGAATCGAAAAGCAATAATAACAAATTCTGTTGATGGAGCGTTTTATATATAGTAAATATATGTATGAGCTATGTTGTTGTATAACAGTGCGCAACAAAAACACATTAATGTTAAATCAATCAATTTCCTAATACGCCCCACTACACCACTCTAGCTACGTATACACACCCACACACTCACATACACATTGAAACCTTGAATTAGCGTAAGTTTTTAGTTTAACGGCAACTAATATTAATAATGAAGTTCAATGCAAATGTAAATAATACCTAATTAATGTAATTAATTACCGCGTACGTGTGAATAATTAATATAAATTAAAATATTAGTTAATTACAAGAAAGCTAAAAGCATTATTTTTGCAACCAACAACAAATAAAATCAGCCTTTGAAGTGTTTGTAGCAAATAAAGCCAGGACAAGTGGAGTCAGCCAGCAGTGATGTGAAAAAGTTGTTTAGAAGCAAGTTGTTAGCTGCTAAAGTAACTGTAACTTTTATTAAATTTTTCAATATTAACGAATTTTGAAATGTTTCAGTAATATTGATTTTTTTTTGAAAAATATCAAATTTTCATACATTTTATTGGTACTTTTTGATATCAATTGTTAAAAGTTTGAAAAACACAACGTTGAAAGCCAATTGTATGTAACCGAAATCCTGCCGGTTATATATCTGGTATGCTACTAGTTTTATATCTGGTATGTTACCAGTTTTATATATGGTTGTTACCAGTTTTATATCTGGTATGTTACCAGTTTTATATCTGATCAAGCACTGACATCTATTACAACAAAAGCAATAATGTTACAAATGATTTAAACAAATTTTTGTAGCATAATTTTGGCTTAGCTTTTTAATTTTAAAATAATTCCCAGAAAAAATTCTTAAAAATTGAAAATATCTAATTTTTCATTTTTTTTTTAAATCCTTTCAATATCGAAGAACAACTAATGTTTTTGATTTTGATTGGATTTTTAAATTGGCGGCAACTGCAAAAAGCGCCAACTAATTTTTTTATAACGTTAATGAAAAGATCTTAAAAAATTTTTCTTTTAATTAAACATTTTTTCATTATGTTCTAATTCTTCAAAATGAAAGATTTCCCAACAAATATGAAAAAATGTTCTAACAAAAAATGTAAAAAAAAAATTTTATTTCGAAAAATGAAAAGTTTTTCAAATATTTTGAAAATTTTAAGCAAAAAATTAAATTTGATCTATAAAAATTTAAAATTTTTTTCCATTATATTCTAATTTTTCAAAATTAAATATTTCTCTTCAAGAAACAAAAGTTTTTTCTAGCTAAAAAAAAAAAAAAAATATTTTAAAAAATTAAACATTTTATTTCAAATATTTTGAAAATTTTTTGGAAAAAACTTAAAAACGTTTCATTAAACAATTTTCATTATATTCTAATTCTTCAAAATTAAATATTTCTCTTCAAGAATCAAACATTTTTTCTTGCAAAAATAAAAAAAGTTATTTCAAAAAATTAAACTTTTTATTTCAAATATTTTCAAACATTTTTTCTTGCGAAAATAAAAAATGTTATTTCAAAAAATAAATTTTTAAAAAATTTTTTTTTTTTACATTTTTTTTTAATTTTTTTTTAATTTCTTTTTTTAAGTTTTTTTTTTAATTTTTGTAAATTAATATTTTTTCTTGCAATAAAATTAAAAAAAATCTTTTAAAAAATTTAAACATTTTCCTATAAAACTCCAATTCTTTAAATACTCTTGTTTTTCAAGAATTAAATATATTCTTTGAAGAAAAATTAGAACAAATTATTTCGAAAAATTTAAAATTTTGAAAATTTGATGCAAAAAAAATGGTAATGTTTTCTTGCAAAAAAATTAAAATTTATTTTAAAAAATTTAAATTCTAATTCTTTAAAATTGTATATTTTTCTTCAAGATTCAACAATTTTTTTGCCAAAATTCTTTCGAAAAATTAAAATTTTATTTAAAAAATTTTGTTCTTTTTTTAATTCAAACTTCCTATTATATTCTAATTCTTAAAATTAAATTTTTTGACAAGTATTAAATATGTCTATTTTTTGCAAAAAAATTAATTAAAATTTTCTTTCCAAAAATTTAATAACTTTTCTATTTCAAAAAATTAATATTTTTCTTTTTAAAAAAATTAATTATAAATATTCAAAAGGCTTCAAAAATATGCTACAAAAGTTTCTTAAGTCCATAAATGTTAAAATAACTGCTTTTAAATTTCCCACTTTCGTTAACATTGTCAGAAAGTTCTTCACTGCTGAGCGCATAACCCAACTTTATATTTAAATTCAATATTCTATTTCCGAGAAAGTGTAGAGCTACATTAACTACTTAATTACTACAGATAAATTTTTAAACCTTTAAAAATTTTGTCAAATTTTGAAAGCTACGAGCTGCTGTGTTGAGAAATATTTAAGAAAAAATAATAGCTTTCTTAAAAATACCGTATTTTCTAATAGCTGTGCATACATACAGACATAGTACTTGTTGATAAACACATGATAAATACTTTCTTAACAAAAAAACAAAAACTTTCTAGAGACACACCGTTACATGCGCGTTATAATTTACTGTTTGCAAACATTTCTCTATTTCACTTTCTCTTTTAACATTCGTTTCTTAATTTTCTGTTGATAAGCCATTATTTATATATAACACATATAACACCGTATCAAACTTGCTAATTTTTTAATTAATTTTCTGCTGTTTTTGTATTATATAGCAATTAAAACTATACTTTAAAAGCAATAAAAAATCAACTGCGCAAAACTCGAAGAACAAGTCAATGTAAATAATAATTTTTTAATATACATAAATACAAATAATTATTCGTTTTTTAGTTACTGACTGCAATGCTTAGGTGTAAAAATAATATCTTATAATTTAATATGGTGTGGTGTATATGCACTGGCGTGTGGGGTATATGGAAATGAGAGTTTAATGCGCTTAAAGAGTTTAAAAGCAAAAGCAAAAAAATAAGACAAAAAGAGAATATGAATTCAAAAAAAAATTATCAAAAATTAAAATTAATTAAAAAAATTAAGAAAAATAATTAAAAAAATTAAGAAAATTAATTAAAAAAATTAAGAAAAATAATTAAAAAAATTTTTAAAATATAAAACAAAGCATAGATTTTCAAAAAAATTGATAATTTTCAAGCAGAAAAAAATGGAAAAATTATATTTTGTGTTGTTCTTATACAAAAGTTCGCCGCAAAGCAAAAAGTTGGTACTCAATGCAAATATAACTTAATTTGCGCGTTTCTCATTTAAACTCTGCTTGTCATTTTGCGCTTTACTCCCAATTTATCGACCTTTTAAAGTGTGCCAAACCGCTTAGTGCGCTTGCAGCCAACACTAACTAATAACTACCTGATTTTATTACTATCTTTTAGTTATAATAACGTAACAGCGCAGCGCTAAGCTGCCTTTAGGCATTAGTTTTGTTTCCTTTGCTACTTATTTACTTTAAATTTTGTTCTATTAGACGCTAATTACACTTTAATGCAGCGTAAAGTGCTGAATTCCAGCGCTTGCTTGTGGAAAATTCTGAAATATATTTTGTTTTGTATTTTTCTCACTGGCGTTCATTTGAGTGCAGCAAATTGCATATAAAAAGCTGAAAAAAAAACTTGCTGCACTCCTCTTTAGCGTTTATACTTGAATTAATGTTTTTAAGCGAACTTATTTTTAGCCCAGTTTCAATCATTTTTTTTTTTTACTTTTCAAACATTTTTCTGCACATTATCTAACATTGCTACGTGTACTCAATACATATTTTATTTACTCCCTTTACTTTTAACTTATTTGCGTAATTATTTGCGTTTTGTGTGCAATTAAGTGCATTACAACAAACAAAAGCTACAAATATAGCAGAAAGCAAACGTGAAAAATCAACAACAACAATTTAACTACTTATAAAACTACTACTACTCGTAAATATTTAATGTTTCTATAAACGAAACGCAAAAACGAAATTATTTCAAAAATAACACAACTAGCCTAGTTAAGTTACTAAGTGAGCGCAGCAGCAAAATTGAAATTTAAATATGAAGTTATGAAGAAAACTACAACAAAAAAGTAAAATTAAAATAAAAAACAATAAAAGTTGTAAAATTTCTAAAAAAAAGTACAAAATAATAGTAATTTAATAAAAAATAAAATGTGTAAATTATAAAACTGTTATATACATACATATATGCCTACCTTTTTCATTTTCAAAAACGTATTGAAAGTAAAATTAAATTTAAAAGTTAATTAAAAAGTAGTTTTAAAACAACTAGTTTATAAATATTGTTATACACAATCAAACTAAACAAACAAACAAAAAAAAAAAAAATATAAAATAAAAAAACACTAAATATTGAAATTATAAAATTACGTCGCTATATTTATAAAAATGTACATTATAAAAATAAAAATAAAAAACTAAACATAATTATAATTATATTTAGTACTTTAATTAAACTACATGTAGATAATATCCAATTAAACAATTAATATAGTTAAAAAATAATATAAAATATGTAAATATGTGAAGAAAGCAGTAGATAGTGCGCTAGTGCGTGTTGTGGCCGCGTCGTAGTTGTAGCGTTAGCGAGTAAGCGTGTGGCGGTGCGGGCGTCAGCAAGGCGCAAGTGCAGGCGTTTTTTGTTGTATTGGCACTAAAAATATTTTTTCTATAAATATCCTTTTTTTTTAATTTTATTGCACGCGTTTTCTATGCAGGCATAGAAAATGTTAATTGGTGTAAGCGAATTGAAAACCAAAAAAATAATAGTTATAAAAAATAATAAAATAAAAAATATAGAAAAAATAATAATAAGATATAAAATAATAGTAATTAAATATAAAATATAAAAAATAAAATAAGAATAAAATAAAATTAAAAAGTAATAAAGTAAAAAAATATAAAAAATAATGAAAATTACAATTCATTTTAAATAGTAATAAAATTTGCAAAAAAAAAAATTCAAACATAAGAATAAAAAATGAAAAACTAAAAAAATAATAATAACATAATATAAAAAATGATAATAACATAATATAAAAAATGATAATAAAATATAAAAAAAATAATGAAAAATACAATTTATTTTAGATAATAATGAAAATATACAAAAATATCAAAATCAATAACAAAAAAATGCAATAATATAAAATATAATTTTGAAATTTTAAAATAATAAATATAATAAAATATGAAAAATTGTAATGAAATATAAAAAAATAAATATAAATATTTTAAATAGGAATGGAAATTACAAAAAATGCTTAAAAAATTATAATAAAATATGAAAACTATAAAAAATAACAAATTTTTTGAAATATATATAAAATATAATAATTAAAATTACAATTTTTTTTAGATAATTAATTTAACATTTTTTTATTTAATGAAAATTACAAAAAATTAAAAAAAAATAATAAATACAATAAAATATAGAAAATGATAATAAAATAAAAAATAATAATCAGATATGAAAAATACTAATTATTTTCAATAGTAATGACAATTACATAAAGGTTACAAAAAAAATCGAATTATAAAAGAGAATAAAAAAACTTGAAAAAATAAGAAAATATTAAAAAAATAATTATGAAATATACAAAAATATAACAATCAATAACAAAAAAAAATAATAATGAAAATTAAAAAGTTTATTTAAAGAAATACTAACGAAAAAATACAATTTTTTTAATAGCAATGACAACTACAACAGTTATTTATATAAACAATAAAATTTTTTATGATTTAATAAAAATTACACATCTTGAAAATCACATTCTTTTTTTTAATTCTCAATACAAAATTTTTTTATTTAATGATTTTTTTTTTAAGGAGTAATAATGAAGAAATACATTACATACAGCTATTAAAAACAATTTATTCTTTTCTTATTATTACTTTAAACAAATTTTGTATTTTTCGTTAAATAAAAAAATAATTTAATGAGAATTACAAATCCTTTTAATTGTTATGAAAATTACCAAAAAATATTAAAAATAAATATAATAAAAATTCCAAAAATTATTTGAAAATATTTCAAATTTTGTTTTTTAAATAATTTAAAATGTTAAAAATTACAAAAATGTACTAAAAAATAATAATGAAAATTCTAACAATTTCTTTACAAAAAATTAAATTTTTTTTCTAAATAGTTATGAAAATTAAAAAATTTCTTAAAAAATAATATCGAAAATGACAAATATTAAAAGAAATTATTATAAATTAATAAAATACGAAATCAAAAATTACTTTTTTTAGTATTAAAGAAATTTTTAAAAATTTATTAAATAATAATAGCAAAAAAATACATTTTTTTTGTAAAAAGTAATGAAAATTAAAAAAAAATTCAAAAATAATACTATAAATTAATAAAATACAAAATCAAAAATTTTTTTTTATTATTAAAGAAAATTAAAAAAAATATTAAAGAATAATATCAAGGAATACTTTTTTTTATATAAAGTAATGAAAATTTCAAAACTGTATTAAAAAAATAATAGTAAAAGTACATTTTTTTTTCATAAAAAATAAAAGTAAAAATACAATTTTTTTTATAAAAAAAGAAATTAAAATTATGAAAGTTACTTTAAACTAATAATGCAAATTACAAAAAATTTCTCAAAAAAAAGTTTCAAAAATTAATTAAAAAAAAAAAAATACTTTCAAAAATCAAAAACTATTCCAAAATGAAAAAATAATAAATATTACAAAATAAAAAAATAATAATTATTCTAAAATAAAATAATAATAAATATTACAAAATAAAAAAAAAATAAATATTCCAAAATAAAAAAAAAATAAATATTCCAAAATAAAAAAATAATAAATATTCCAAAATGAAAAAATAATAAATATTCCAAAAATTTTACACATACAGCTCAGTAAAGATTACAAAAACTATGAAAATAAACAACAGCAAAACCTGAAAAAGCCACAATTAAAAAAAAAACAATGTGCGGAAGTGAAAAATTAAATATATAACATTCACTTTCTCTAACATTTTCTTTCTCGCCACAGTTAGTTGCTGCTGCTACTGTGGCTGTTCGGAAATGTAGTAAAAATTTGGTGCCTCGCAGCATTTGACACCTGCACGGACGCACGTACACGCGTAGATTTTGTAAATATGTAGTTTATACGATTTTTATTGTTAGTACAGTAAGTTTCAAAGCAAAATTATGCATACAAAACTATATATATGTACATATATACATATATAAATATAGCTATGAAAAAAACCACAATGAAATAAAAAAAAAATCATAAACACACCCATACATACTTGTAATTCAAGTTATAATTAATGAATGAGCGCGATGCGCACGCACACGCACACGCATTCATATTGTATATATTATATACACATACAAATACATACATACACTTGTTGCTGCTATGTTTCTTGTTGGAAGCTGCTCGCTGAGATGCAAGTGCTGGTGTGTGGTGTGCGTTTTGTTATAAAATATTGTACTTTTAACACTTGTAAATATGCCTATAAATATATTTTATTATTATATACATACATAGTAAATGAAAATGAAGAGAGAAAAACATAAAACAAAGAAACAAAAAGAAAATATAAACAAAAATGAAAATAAATGAAATAAGCAACGCGTTGTGCAACTGCGCTCAGCTAAATTTTAATTTTAATTAAATACTTATATAAAATAATTATATATATATATTTGCAACAACTATGTATAGTAATCTGTAAAAAATGCGTAGATATGTATACTTAAAATTATTTTTCATCATTAATACATTTTATTTGATTTTTATTATTACATTTACTTTAATTGTTTACTTTTAATTTAACGCTAATGAGAGAATTTAATTGGCCTGTGACCCTAAAATATAAATACACACAAACACATACACTTACACACTCGTACACATACACCCAATCCAAACCAATGTGAAAATAAAAAATTTTTATACTTGAAAAAAAAAATTCATAATTTGTGGTTTTGCATTATTTCTTTTAAGTTTTCTGTGAATATCTCTATTTTTAGCTTCTTGCATGGGCGTATGCAGAATTTTACTTTTTTTGTAGTTGTTTCTTTGTTTCCATTACGTTGCATACTTCTCGCTGAGATTTTTGATTTACTTGGTGGATTTTTGCATAAAATTTTGGCTTATAACGGCACTATTTTATATATATTGACAACATTTATGGACAATTTTAAATTCTTAGCGTATTGAAACTGCACCGTTTATTTATGTATACTGTTTATACTGTTATGCATATGTATGCTGTATGTATGTATTGCTAATTGACTCAATTAGACGGCTGTCTGAAACGCCTGTTAGCAAAATCTGTCATTTATAACGTGAAGAGACTGCTGAATGCCAAAAAAATAATACTTCTTGACGAAATTCAGAACTTATATACATATGTATGTATGTATGTATGTAGGTGTGTATGTATATGCATTAGTGCAGCGTGATTTTTTTTAACTTTTAAATCGCGAGGCTTAAAAAATCTGAATTATCTGTGGTACGGGAGATAGGTGATATAATTGTCCGATCTGGCTGATTCCGACAAATGATCAATAGAATGCTGCTACGTATTAAATTAAATTTCATATATGTATATGACATAAACTGAAAAAATATTTCAAAAACTGACGAAAAACGTTTATAATTCCTAACAAACTTCAACTTAAACATTGCTGGCTTGAAACCGGTTTTAGACCCCTGGTCTCTTAGGACTCGTAAGGATTATGCGTAGAATATTTCCCTGATTTGCGATGTTTTTTCTTTATTTTGGGCTCACATAATCGACCTGCTCTAATATGCATGCAGCTCATTTACTTCAAATGGCTTTTTGGTGCCATAATTTGATTTTACATTATTTTGATCGAAACGGATTTGAAAAAAAAAATTATATAAGATGTAAAGTATTGGATTCTTAATAGTGCCATGCATATTTTAGAATTTACTTTAAATATTTTTCCATAAAAAAAAATATTTTTTTTTTGTTGTCTTGACAATTTATTTATGTATATAAATGACATTGCTTTCCGATTTGAACATAATTTTGATGCAGCAAATATTGAACACCTAATAAGGATTCGTAACGAGTGTCATTTTTTTTTAATTTAATTTTTTTTTAATTTAATTTTTTTTAATTTAATTTTATTAAAATTTTTTTTTAATTCAATTTTTTTTATTTAATTTTTTTTTTTTAATTTAATTTTTTTTTATTTAATTTTTTTTTATTTAATTTTTTTTTATTTAATTTTTTTTAAATTTAATTTTATTTTAATTTAATTTTTTTTATTTAATTTTTTTTATTTTAATTTTTGTTTAATTTAATTTTTTTTAATTGAAGTCCGAAAAAATCGATTTTTGGAGAATAAATATTTTTATCGGTTCGTGAAATTTGTATTTTCAAATTGTATTTCAATATTGTATTTTTCTTAAAAAACCGTAAAATTTTTTCAGAAACCTGGAAAATTTTTTTCAAAAGTACATTTTTCCAAAACTCAAATTTTATTCAAAATGTAAATTTTATTCAAAAAGTAAATTTTATTCAAAATTCAAATTTTTTTTGAAACAAACAAATAATATTTTCTTAAAAAAAAATGTTTAATACTAAATAATATCATAATTTTTTTTAAATAAACAATTTTTAGAAATAAAATTAAATATTTTTTAATATAAAGTTTTGCAAAATAAATGATACTTTAATTTTCTCAAATAAAAAAAATTGAAAACTGAATGTTGATGAAAATAAGTAATTTGTTTTTTTTTTTTGAGACAAAATAGTCATTAGAAAATATATTTGGAATAATATGTTTATTATGGGAGTGTGTGTATGTATATTTTTCTTTTAATTTTTCTTTCCATTTCCCATACTACTTATTTTTATAGCAATATTGAAAATTCTTACAAAAATTAAAAAAAAAAAAATTTAAAGTTTTTAAAGAAATCTGTTTTTTTTATATCTAAAATGTTCTTAAATAATTAATTATGATATCGAATTAACGAAAGTTTATTTTAATAGCTTAAAAAGTAATTTTACTGACAATTTAATTTTTATAATTAGTAATTTATGTATATAATAGTTAAAAAACATTAAAAAATTTAAAATTTATCGCATGAAATAAAAAAAATTTAGAAAATAATATTGGCATTATTTATTATATAATTGAATTTATATTTAATTATTTTTTTCCTTAAAATTTTTTAAGGATAATTTACATTTTTTAATTTTTGTTTTGTTATTTAATTTTTTTTTTAATTTTTTAGTTTTTTTTTATTTTCATAATTTTTTATTGTTTTTTTTATTATTTTTAAAATCAATATCTTAATTCAATCAATCTTAATTCAATAATTTTTTTTTAATTTTTTTGAAAATAATTATCGAACTAATTTATATTTATGTAATTATTTTTTTCCTTTAAAATTTTTCATCATAATTTACATTTTTTTTATTTTTGTTTTATTATTTTATTTTTTTTAATTTTTTATTGTTTTTTCATTATTTTTAAAATTACTTATTTTTTAAATTTTATTTTTAATTTTCCATTGTTATTTTTTCAATATTTTATTTTTTTTATTATTTTTTCAATATTTTATTTTATTTTTTTATTATTTTTTCAATATTTTATTTTTTTTATTATTTTTTCAATATTTTATTTTATTTTTTTAATTTTTTTTTATTATTTTTTCAATATTTTATTTTTTTTATTTTTCTTATTTTTTCTATATTTTATTTTTTTTTATTTTTTATTATTTTTTCAATATTTTTATTTTTTTAATATTTCAAATATCCTGCTTTCTTATCGTAATATGGCAGCACTGCATAGCTATATTCCTGTAAATTCCATAAGATTCATTAAAAATATAGTATTCTAGCTACAAAATACATACATATGTACATACATACATACATATATTCAGAAAATTCCGAAAACAACAAAAAATACTTTAAAAAATTTACTTTTAATTCCAAACGCCAAAATTAATTTTTTTTATGTAGGTAATTAACCTACTTACTTCACTTTTTCCACTTTCGACATTATATGTCCAAATCATTGTAAAAATACTTAAATTTTTGTTGCAAATAAATACTAAGTTGCGAAAATACAAATTAAAAACACAAATATCTAGAACAAAAATTATGAAAACCGGATTATAAAAGAAAATGTGAAAAACACAAAAAATTAACAAAAATGGGAAAATAACTTAGTCAGCCCTTGCAACAAAATCAAATCAAGTTTTAATGTTTAAAAGTAAATGAATTACGAAATCGAAATAAACGAAAAAAGAAAAACAATTTTATTATGCCGTAAAAATGTGTGTTTTAACAAAAAACACATAAGTTAAAATTTTTAAAATTTTATTAAAAGTAAGAACAACAAGCAAAACCATTGGCAACAAAAATCAATCGCAAAAAGTAAACAATATCGTAAAAATATTTAGTATACAGAAAAATTATATTAACATAACAGAAACATTTGCCACAGCATAAGTTTTTTAAAGTTCATTTAATAATAAATCTAAAAAATAAGCAGATTACATAAGTTCATATGAAGAGCAGAATTGATTATCTTGATAAGTGCAGACTTAACTTAAAAGTGTAGTCCTAGCCGTCGTATGTAGCTGACATTAACACACAAACATACACAAACACATGCAAGCGATTGCTGTCTGTTGATTTATAATCTAAGTTGTATAATACATTATAGTACATACATATATAAATCATTAAAAAGTATTATAAGTTATTTTAAGCATAATTCTTACTAATGAGAAAAAAATCGAAGAAAAATCCTAAAAAAAAAATACTAAAATAAATGAAAAAGAACATTTTAAACATAAATACTTGTGTTTGTTGTTTTTTTTTTTTCAAACGAGCTGGAGAGTTTTTTTATTATTATCGCGGTGTCAGTTTTCTTCAAGGTGTGGGTGTATCCGAACCCGCAGTGCTAGTGATAAGCGGCGTCATCCCCATAGACCTTCTCGCAAAGGAGAGAAGACAACTCTGGCTATGGAAGAAAGACGGAATAGAAATACTCATGGCCACAAGACAACAGGCGAGGAAGCAAACTCTTGAACTGTGGCAAGATCGGTGGACAAGGGAGAGAAAAGGAAGATGGACCGCCAAACTGATTAAAGAAATAGAGAAGTGGCACAGTAGAAAACACGGCGAAGTAAATTACTATATAACGCAGATGCTGTCCGGTCACGGGTATTTCCGAAAATACCTATACAACATGGGAAAAGCAGAAAGCCCAGCATGTATTTATGGAGACGAACCACTAGACGATGCAAACCATACCATTTTCAAGTGCCACCGGTGGAAAGAAGCACGAAGGACTGTACAAAACAAACTAGGAGAACTAAGCGCGGAAAATCTCTTAGACAAAATGATATCTAGCAGCGAAAACTGGAAAATAATTGCCTCGTACGTGGAACATGTTCTACGCACTAAAAAAAGAGACATGGACGCGGACTCCCAATAGAAGACGAGCCAAATAGCTTGATGCTGGCTACAAAATCGTAGGCATCCCTGGACGAAGGGAGAGTAGAAATTGACCTGAAATGGGTCCATCTTGGAAACCTTGCCCTGAAGTAATGCGAAAGCGGTCCCGGGGTAGGGAAAAATTCCATGATAGAAGGGGGGAGTGTTTTAGTGGGTTCACCACTCACGTAGGATGACGATCCCTATATGGTGCGAGAGCATTTAAAACCTTCTTACGGCCTATAAAAAAAAAAAAAAGGTGTGGGTTTAGATATACCTGATATTGTTGTTGTTGGGTACTTCGAAGTTATCACTCTCAACAGTGGCGTGGGCGGCCAATTCACTAGTGCGGCGACTATTTATTTAATGACAAGAGACATTTCATCTTACACTCGTCTGAAGCAAGCAGAACTAACGACGCGGTTGTTGAAGTCAATGAACACTCTTATAGAAGATTGTACCTTCCCTCTTTAGCTCTGCAGCTCGAATAATACATATATATATGTATATATTTAGTAGATTGAAGAAATCACACGATAGGGAGTCGCCTTGTTTGAAGCCTCGTTTGGTATCGAATGGCTCGGAGATGTTCTTCCCGATCTAGACGGCGCTTTGTTGTGCTTCAGACGCATAATTGCTATTCGAACTTCTACATAGTCGGACAGTGGAACGTCCGCTTTATTGTCATTGATTGTGGAATCGGGTTCACCAGCTGCTGATGTTATACTTTCAATGCCATTTAGCAGGCTGAATAAGTGTTCCCTCCATAATTTTAGTATGCTCTGGGCATCAGTCACTAGATCACCTCTGTAGGTTCTACAAGGGTAATCGCCACATCTTTTCGCAGAAATTTCGAGCATGGCCCTGTCGGTCAGCTTGTCCAGCTCTTTGTACTCACGCCTTTCGATCTCTTTCTTTTTTTGTCTGCAAATGCGTCTCGCTTCCCGCTCCAACTCTCGGTATCTATCTCAAACCGTACGTGTTGGGGTAACGTACAAATTTCTACTTTCATAAATAACGTTAATTTTGTACCACTTTGCGCCAACAAATATCAGCACTGCTTCAAACGAAAAGCTTTTTGCACCGCCAGCAGCTTTTTAACACTTCAAAAGCTGCAGCAATTTTTCGCATTCGGCATAAACTCACACACAAATGAACAGGCAATCGACGGAAGACGCCACTGAACGCGCCACACGAGTGAAAGCCGGAACTAATAATGGAGCGACTGGCCTGCCGAAATTAACACCCACCACCAACAATAACAACACACATAATAAGCGCACGTTTGCTACAAATACCGCCAAGTCAAATAACTCGTTCATTTCCAATGGGCGCGAATGGCACTACACGCACACAGCTTACACCAAAACGAATGACAACAGCACACAATAACATTAAAAGACAACAACAACAAGCAAGAGCAAAAGTAGCAAGAACATACTGCATGCGAGTAGTTGGTTGCAGGGAGTACTTGACTTGATTCCTCGCCAGAACCATCGCCATCGCCAGCGCCGACTCGTCGTCAATCGCAATGTGGCAGTCGTGTGAAGTGAACGCGTAAAACGCAACGCTTGTGAAAAATGTTAACTTTGCGTTGCAATATACTTTAAAAGTTGTGTGTTTTTCTGCTTTTTTGTGACATTAACAACGCGTTGCGACCAATTACGTTGTCTTATTGAAGTGAAGTGGCGTAAAAACGGTGCGAAAACGAAGTAAAAATGATTAAGCAGTATTGATTAAGAAAATGCAAAATTATGTAAATCAATTTGGTCAAAGCGCAAAGAAAATTAGGAAAAAGAAGTAATCACTCATATATGCGTGTGTGTGTATGTGTGCGCGTTACTTATGCGCTTAAAGTACATTTTATCGTGCAATGAGTTGAGTTTGGCAAAAAGTTCGTTGTGAAAAATTTGCCACAAACACGCAGCGTGTGCTGGTATGTAAGTGTCAAGTAAAAAAAAATATAAAAATTGCGAATTTCTTAAGTGCTTGCAATACGATATTGTGTAAAATGTGGAAATAAGGGCAGTAGTGGCTATCGAGAAAAGTTTTTTTCCTTCATTTTACTCCCCATTTTCGAACTCGCTGCAGTAAAACGCACCCACCACCTTTGGGCAGCCAGCGCTTTCGCTGCGCTTCGTCTCGCCTCGCCAATACGTACTTGTCACACGAAACGCAAACACACCCACTCCACACGACGGCTCAAAATTTGTTTTTTCCCCGCACCCTTTTATACCGCTGACGCTGTAGTTGCTGCTGCTGCTGCTTCTTCTTCACCGCTTGTCCTTTGCGAACTGCTGCGAAGCGTGGACGATGTTACGTTGGTTATTCAATTATGTGCAGAGTGCAATAATATATGGAAAAGCAAGTTATTTATTATAGAAAAAATATTAAAAAAAATTGTTGCAAGCAATTCGTTTGAAGAAATAATAAAGAGCTGCAATAGTGACGCGCTGTGCAAAAAAAAAATTAGAAAAAATACCGTAAAATGCATGAAATATAACTACAGTTATTGGCAAAATATGCCGAAAATTGCTATGTACCGTTTGATTGATGTGCTGCATTGCTGCGCGTGAATTCGCATGATTGATGATAAGCGAAGAATTGATTTTGTTACATTGTGGCGTGTAAGTGCTGGCAGAAATATTAGAAATAGCACAAATAAAAGTGATTTTTGTATGAAATAATTGCAAGCACATAAAGCATATATATGTATATATATTATAGCCGATTTCATGTTTGCTTGCACATTTAGTATATATAGGTTTTGTATTCAGTCGTGCGTAAGTGCAAAAAATCAGGATATACGTCCGTTATGTGCATTTGTATGTAGTGGCAAGCAGGTATTAGGAAGTCCGTTATTTCCCAAGTTATTTTTATGCTAGTGACACCCAAATGGAAGTGTCAGAGACGCTATAAAGTAGATATACTACTGTGCCCACATTGTATTTATTTTGAAAATTCTTTAGTTATTCTTCCAAATCAATTTCATCCCCTTCAAAGTAATCCCCTTCCGATGCTATGCACTTATGCCAACGGATTTTCCAAGCTTCGAAACACTGGTTGTAGTCACTTTCCGGCATGGCCTTCAGTTCCGTCTTTGCTGCGGCTTGAATCTCCTCTATCGTATAAAAACGGTGTCCCCGGAACGGTCTTTTGAGCTTGGTGAACAGCCAGAAGTCGCACGGCGCCAGATCAGGTGAATACGGTGGTTGCGGAACGATATGGGTTGAGTTTTGCAGAAATGATCACAAATTAAAAGTACGGGATGTGCAATCGTGGTGAAGAATTGTCATTTTCCACATTCCAATTCCCTTTTTAGGCGGATACCGTTACGCAGACGACGCATAACGTTCAAATAATATTCCTTGTTGGCTGCTTGACCGGTTGGAAGGAATTCATAATGCACAACACCACGATAATCGAAGAAAACAGTCAACATGACCTTGATTTTTGAGCGACTTTGGCGCGATTTTTTTGGTCGTAAGCATAGATCCAAGTCTCATCGCCAGTTATAATGCATTTCATGACACCCTGGTAGTCGGAAAGCATCGTTTCACACACTTCAACGCGACGCCTTTTTTCCAAAAAATTCAATGTTTTCGGTACCAGTCGAGATTTGAGGCCCAAACATCCTTCAAATGGTATTGGCTGAGCCTTTCGATATGCCAACTTCATCAGCAAGGTCTCTAATTGTTAATCGACGATATTTCAACTTCAATCTTTGATTAATGTGACGTGACACCAAATCTTGATTTGTGAATGTCGGTTGAGGTTGATGGTCGCCCTGGACGCTCTTCGTCTTCGACACGTTCATGGCCGGCTTGGAACTCACTCACTATAACATTTAGACATTTTTAGCCTCGTCACCAAAGGCTTTCTGCACTATCCTCAACGTATCCGCAGCAGAAAATTGATTCCGTAAACAAAATTTAATGCAAATTCATATGTACAAACTGAACAAAAATCGTGGTGATTAGGCAGCGGCCTAACCTCACGGTACTTTAAAAGCACTCAGATCAATTCACTGCGTTGATCAGCACTGTAAATTATAAAAGCGTTTTGCATATATTTTTTGGCTGCAATTGGTCAAGTGGAAGGGACACCCTTTCCACATTGGTGGGGTTTGAGGCCGATCTAAAAAATATGCCGTGTTGTGGGGCCGGCACCCGGCCGCAGTGTGACTCCATTGCTTGAATTTTTCAATCCTAACTGTCTTTAGGTTTAACAGCCATCACGAATCTCCCCAAAGGGCAAATCCAATGAGCAGATTGGAGCAAATTCCAAGGGCTAACTGCTCTCCGTGGTACCAGATTTCAGTCTCCGGGCAGAGCTTGTAGCTGTTGCTACTATCAGTTGAGCATCCAACGAACTCAATAACTGCTGACATTTGTCGCTTTAACTTCAAATGTCTTTTCATTAGAAGGAATCTCATTCAAAGTCTATAATATCATTTCAAGCTGAGTATTATAGCACTATTTCTGACAAGGACTATGCTGAAAAGGCAAGCCAGAAATATAGGCATAATGCATATGGATTTTAGTCGCCTCTTACGACAGGCATACTTTACCAATTCTAAATTCTACTTCCTGTCCGCTGAGGGAATACAAACTGAACAATCGGAATCAAATGCTTTTTTTATATAAAACTTATTTATTTGAGAAGATATTTTCACTAATTTTGGATTGGCATGGATTTTTTTCCAAGCCAACGATGTAATCTAAAAAGGTTCTTCGATTTTTGCATTAAAACAAAATCTTATTTAATTCTGAAATATCTATAGAATACTATTTTACTTTTTTTAATACTATTTTACATTCTCAAATAGAAACGAGTAATAATTCTGGAGATACAGACTTGAAGCGTGCTGTTTAAAGTCGGTTGTCAAGAGTTGTCGCAAACTACATACTTAACCGATGTTCTCGAAACTGTCAAGATTCTTGAGAACTATTTAACCGATCTTAACGAAATTTTACACAGGTCTTCGAGATATAATTTACATGTTCTTGAACGAAATATTTTTTTCCGAATTAGAACTAAAAAAAACCAAACCTTGAGTAATGTTCACCAAAAGTTGAGTTTTTTTATAAAAACGTCTGCCAAAAAAACAAAAAAAAAAGAGTTTTTTGCTTTTCCTTGGTCCAATACCTGGCTTATAATCTTTAACTAAAGCACAAATGTTTGCTTTTTACCTTTGATGATACTGTAAAGTGTTCTTCTGTCAACACGGAGACACCTCTGTTCCGAATTACTGCCGGAAATAACGTTTTGAATATTTTCCTTTCAAAATTTAGCAAAATATTTTTAAAATATGTCTCTTTGGAATAATAAAAAGTTTGCATAATATATTTTTTTCTTTATGGGAAAAAAATTATTGAAAATGGGCTATTTTTTGTTCAACAAAAACCATGTAATCTCTTAAAAAATGATGCAAAGTAAACAAGCTTTTTATTTTCATTTTTAAAAGGGTTTAAATAATATTTCTTCTCACATGTTTATAACAGTGAATTTTTTGCTCATTTCGATTAATAATATCACTTTTTCAAAGTTATAGGTTAATAAGAACTTTTTTGTAGAGCAAAAATTTTTCTACGAGAATAGCGCTTTTTCAAAGTTATAGGCTGAGTTCTATAGGTTTACCTCTATAACTTCTAAACTTTGATATTCTCGTACAAAAATGCCAGCTCTACAAAAAATTATTTTTTTTATTTAAAATCAATAATTTCATAAAAACATTTCTTAAAAAGTTGTACGCAGTTAAAATTATACATCAAATGTACTAAGCCTTCATACCAGTGCCTCATACAATACATTCTGTGTTGCTCATACGACATGGTGTACTGCATTAATACATTCATTTACGCTGGCAAATGTGTCTGAGGTTGGTATACGAAATCGCAATAAAAGCTATTTTTATTGCCAATTAACTGTTAGTAACTTTAACAAGAACCTATTTGCACGTGCGATCATCCCAAAAGTTGTTTTAGAAATGTCTTTAATTTTTTTCTGTAATAATTTAATTTCTGAAATAAAAATCCCTGTAACAAGTTACCAACAGTTATAGTAAGCGAAGTGATGGACTTTAAATAAAATTTGTTTATCGAATATATCGAACTCATAAGATATATGCTACAATTAGACGTGGCTTTTCATTTTTATCAATACCCGTTTTTTAATCATCAATATTTACTTTTCGCCTTTCTCTTTTAAAGTAATGCCCACAGTTCTAATATGCTCCTTCCAACTCGATAAAATAAAGATAAACACTTTCTGATATAACCAAAGTATAGTTTTTCAAGCAATGCAGTCTTTTTCGGACGAATATATGTAATTTTTTTGAACACCAATTACTACTTGTCGATTCAAACAGGATTAGATCGCCGAAATAACACCGCTTAGTTGCAGAAAGTCCGAGTAATTCCGGTAACGTTACAATAGGTAAGGTTTAGGTTAGTCGATAGAACATAGACGGATAGTAATTAAGTCTCTTTCAAGTAAAGAAATGTTGATAATACCATTTAATGGTGTTCAGCGGTTCTAATGCAATGAAACTAATCATGGTAATTTGTCGTTTTGCAGAAAACTTCGTTCACACACATTACGTTATAACTTCTCTAACTAAAACTCGACAATGTTTCAACACTATCTCTTTCACTTCTAGAATATTTTCATGATTTATTATTCTTATTTGTTAAAATTAAGTGTGGGATTTCGTGAAGAAACCTTTTAAAAAATTAAAAATAACTTTTTTTTTGCATTTTCGAAATTAATTTTTAAGCAAACGTAGTGTGAGGACAATTTTTGAAAGAATCGAGTCGGCATTGGGTTGGAAATGTCTTCTTATCCACACCTGACTTTGGAGAACATTTTTTCAACAAAAAAAATGACAAGACTTTGATTATTTTCAAAAGCAATACAAATTCGTAGTAGGTTGAAACCTATTGGAAATAATAAAAATGCAAGGAAAAAATGTTGTTGTCAAAAATAGGAAGAGAAGGGACGTGGTTGAATTTTAAAGGTTAAAAACGGTTTAATCCGATTTCCGACAAAACTACAAGTCCTGCGGTAAAAATTTATATGGCAAAGTTGTAGGTAGAAAAAATATTTAAAATTTTTGTATTTGCACCTATTTTACATAACCTCAAAATTTATATGAAAAATTCAAGTAGTCCAGTTTTTGGGTTTTTTATTGTTATCTTGTAAATAGACACTCTTATGTGCCAAAGCTACTAACAACCAAAAAATTTGGCTGTTCCTTTCCAACCATGATGTTTTATATGCCTAAGAAACCTTAAGGTTTACTAAAATCGAATTAAGGGAATAAGATAGTTTTTGAAAATCTTTATTTTGATTTGATTTGACTGATTTGTGATTGACTAATTTGTATAGTATATCAGCAATCGGCCAGTTTTTACATCAGCTATATGCTCGTGGTCTGCTATCGACGGTTCCGACGAATCAGCATCATCTTGGTTTTATACAAAAATCAGATCGATATCTCAAACACTGTGGTACTAGACTCGTTTATACAGACAAACAGAAAGAGAGACAGATGGACATACGGACGCCACCAAATCGACTCAGCTCGTCACATTGATTTTTATATAAGCTGTCTCCAATTCGCGCAGCGTTAGTCTCTAGCGAACAAACTATAAAAGATGCTGACACAAACGGGCAAAAATGAAAGTGCAACCCTGCGTTAAAATGTTATGGTACGCAATAGTGTTATGATTCCTACTAAGTGGAGACATTTTTTTTTCTCGTAAACGTATTTTTCTGTGATTGATTACAATTGCTTTTAAGTCTTATGTTTAAAAAATTTTGTATTTCCTTTTATCATTTCAACCATTCTTCTTCTTCTTCATTGGCGTAGACATTGCTGACGTGGTTATAGCCGAGTTTACAACAGCGCGCTAGTCGTTCTTCTTTTTCGCTGTTTGGAGTCAATTTGAGATTTCAAGGGAAGCCAGGTCCTTCTCCAACTGGTCTTCCGAACGGAGTGGAGATCTTCCTTTTCCTCTGATTCCTCGGCGGTTACTGCGTCGAATACTCTCAGAGCTGGATTGTTCTCATACATTCGGGAGACATCACCAAGCCTAAATCTCGTACAGCTCATCGTTCCATCGACTGCCGTATTCGCCGTTGCCAATGCACAAAGGACCATATATCTTCCTCAGAACCGTTCTTTTGAAAGCTCGCATCATATAGCAGGACGGGGTTGATTAGTGACTTGTAGAGTTTGGTCTTTGTTTGTCGAGAGAGAACTTTACTTCTCAATTGCCTACACAGTCCGAAGTAGCACCTGTTGGGAAGAGTTATTTTCCTTGCGTTGGATTTCGAGGCTGACATTGTTGTTGGTGTTAATACTGGTTCCAAGGTAGATGAAATAGTCTACGACTTCGAAGTTATGTCGCTCCACAGTGACGTGAGACCCAAGTCGTGAGTGCGACGACTGTTTGTTTCATGAGAGAAGATATTTCGTCTTGCCCTCGTTCACTGCCAGGCCCATTTGCTTCCTTGCCCAGTCTGGAGAAAACAGAACTAACGGCGCGGTTGTTGAGGCCAATGATATGAATTTCAACCATTCACAATAGAAAAAGTGAGGTAAAAGATAGAGTAATACCACTTTAATGAGGTACACGCATACTCTCTTGTTTCAAGTCAACTTGATAACTTTGTTGTTACTTTTACATGTAAATTTTTTGTCAAGAGAGCAGAAAAATTACCAATCAAAGACAGCTATATATACTTTAAGGTATTAGACGTTTTCTGCTTGGTATAACAAACCTCGTGGCAAACTTAATGTACCCTATGCATAGTATAATAACAACAAAAATTGAATAAACAACTAACGTTCCTTTTTATATTTTTTCGGTGATCGCACAAGGTTATGAAAATGTTTTTAGTTGTTTCGCAATTAAATTGATTTTCGGAAAGTATTTTTCTTGCCACCTCTGAACACACCATAACTTTAATACATACATAAATTCTATTAAATGTCTTGCAGACGACACACATACATCAATACTTGCATATGTGCGTAAGTTACATAAATATGACTACATTGTCAAGAATTTACTTATTGTTAGACGGGCAAGCAATAAATTGAAAACGAGTCCACACACACCCGCAACCACCCACAATGACTTACAAACATACATACCAACAAATGAACATAAATGCACGGAATAGTACGCATACCGACACGAGCGCACATCAATAAAGTAAAAGGAAGCACACAAAACAATCCGCACTCACACATAAAGGCAAACATATATACATCCTTACACTTACATGTAAATATGTGCAAATCTACAACTGAGTGTAGACTCACACCAAATCGACAGTTATCCAACGTTGCCGAACATCCGGACAAGCAAACCGGCCCCTAACCACCCAACCAGCCGAGCAAGAAACTCGCTTACTTGGCGCACCAGCACATTGCCGCCACTTGCTAAATCTAAACGTGCGCATTCTAGTACGTCCAACAATGTGCCACTCATACAGCGGCGACAACAACAGCGGCAGCGTCAGCGGCAACGACACAAAGTAGCTCAAGCCATCTGCATCTGCGATATGGGCAAATCTAAACATTGGGTATTTTATTGCTTTGTTGCAATCTCACGTCAGCCCAATGAATCGCCCATGCGCATATCCACCCACCGTCGGCGACCTACAGCCGACCTACCTTCTTACATTTGCCATTTTTAGCGGTTCCTTTACACTTTTACCTTAGCCGAAATTGTTGCTTTCTTCGGGTTTAGCTATCAGCTTTGGCAGCCGTTGCTGCATAGACTTTGCTTAAGCTCATTTACTTTGAAAATCCCTTATTTGTGGTTAACATAAAAATGTATGCTGCTGCTTAGGCGGATTTTACGTTGTCCCCGAACGTTGGATGAATTTGAGACAGTAACGTTTTCAATTCGAAATCTGCTTGGCAGCATGGAAATGACTATCGGAAAGCGTTAAAAAAAATGCAATTCAATTTTTTGTTTGAGACACGGTTAGTGTTCGAATCGAATATCCCTCTTATTTATCCCGGAAAGTCAGTATGTCGTTTATACGTAGGTTTTGTTTTATATTTCGGGATTTGGCAACTCTGGTATAGTAATCTGACAACTCACAGCTTTGTCGTAAAGTTTGACATTTTTGATGTTTTACATACTCAGAACATTTTGGCATACGAGCACTATTTGTGTTGTTTAAAGTTACTTAAAATATTCATCTCGATGGAAAAATGGTATTAAATAGCGAAAATTTTCCCAAGATTATTTTTTTAAGTGGATTAAGTCAACAAGAGTGCGTCTATGAAATTAGTTAAATTTTTGGCGATGAAGACCATCAAGTACTAGTATTTATCGACGGCATGGTGAATTTAATCGAGGTCGTAGTTCAAATAAGAGATCAACTAAGAGGTGAAAGTTTTTCGACAACTGAAGAGACAGTTTGATGGGTTCAGAACACAAGATTTGGAGTTACAAAACTGCTTCGAAAATTGGGTTAAACGTATGCAAAGTGTATAGATCTTCTGTTAATCCATTGAACTCAGAAACCGCTAACCCTTTTTGGATGCAGAAAACAGAAAAATCCAGGCAAAAACAATTTCTTAATAAAATATAGAAGTGCGATGAAGAAGGTGGATGTAGAGTCCAGTACATTTTTGGGAGATAAGAAAACGAACCCGATCTTTTCTAATGCAAAAGCAAACTCCTGCATATATTTCAGCTATTGAAAAGCTTCATCGTTTCCTAGGAATGGGTCAACCCACAGAACTCGCAAAAGAAGGAAAACAAATCCTTCAAGACATCTATTTAATTAAGGGTATAAGCGTGGTTCAATTTAAGAGATCATTCAAATTAGTCTCTGCTGATTATTTTTTCTTTTTCGTTTTTAGCTTTTGATAGAGGTCGCACTGTAGGTATGAATTCTTTGAACAGTATGCACATTTTAGGTCTAGTCACGGACGCTCCTCGGAACCTACTTTTTCTGATTCACTTTCGGAAGTCATACTTTTTTATTCGTATCCGAATGCTGACCCGATCAGATTCTGAATTCGAGGAGATGGTCAAAAAAACTAAACGAACACAGAGCAGGTACTGTTTGAAAGCAAATTCTCACTAAAACCGGAAGTTGTAGGTCATCTCTTCGAATGCTCCGGGGAGGTTAGGTTTAAGGTAATAATTTATTGTCATTTGAAGAATGTCGCAGTCAATAACTGATTGCTTAGCGAGCATCTCTATCATATTGAGCATTAATGAAACGTCGGAGCCCTATAAGCTGACGAGCTGAGCCAGTTCAACGACGTCCATCTGTCTGACCGTCTATATCTACCTTAATAAGTTTCTCACCTTTTGAGACATCAATTTGAAATTTTGTACATGCTCTTTTCTCACCAAGTAGTTGCTTACCGCCGACATCGGATCACTATAGCATAAAGCTACCATACAAACTGACCGATCAAAATCATGTCCTGGTAAAGAATCATTTAATACTCTTGACAGCTTAGACTTTACATACTCCCACAGGGAAAAGTGTAACAGAGTGATATCCCACAAACTTGGTGGCCAATCGATCAGCCCAAAACGTTAAAATATCTGCTTGCCGAAGTGTTTACTCAATAAATCCACTGATTCTTGTTGTAACTTAATCTCTCCGAGATCTTGAGCTGCAATTTCAGGCATCAAATAGTCGGTTATCAAAACGCGATAACGGTCGCCATTGACGTTTACGTTCTCTCTCACACTCTCCCACATATTTTTTGAAGAAATATTGACCGTTAAATCTACCGGAATACAAACCACACCAAACCGTTTTTTTTGTGGATTAAATGGCAGTTCTTATATCTATTCAGGTTACTCTTCGTCCAAATGCGGCAATTTTGCTTGTTTACATACCCATTGAACCAGAAATGGGCCTCATCGCTGAACAACATTTGGCTTGAAAACGTCGGATCTTTTTGGAACTTTGTTATTTCAACTTTGTTGAACGATTTGTAAATGTTGTTCAGCCTTTCCAATATTGAAAAAATACCTCTACTTGGATCATCCATTAAATAAGAAATGTATATATATTATAGTTCGGTAATATACGAGGTATGACAATTAAGTAATGAGACTGATTCCATAAAAACGTATATTTGAAAATTATTCTACAACTCTGCCATCCCCTTCAAAGTAGTCCCCTTGGGCAGCTATACAGCGATTCCAGCGCGCTTTCCATGCTTTGTAACATTTCTAGAACGCTTCCACTGGGATGTCCGCGAGTACCCTCGTCACGGCCGCCTGGATGTCCGTAATCGACTCAAAATGGGTTGCTTTGACCACCGATTTTGTTTTAGGAAACAAAAAAAGTCACAGGGTGACATGTCGGGCGAATAAGGCGGCTGTTGCAACACGGCGATCCCTTTAGAGACCAAATACTGGGACACGCTGAGGGCGGTGTGGCACGGCGCGTTGTCGTGATGAAGGATCCAATTACGAGCGATGTCTGGGCGCACCCTGTTGACTCGTTTTCGCAATCTTTCGAGTACTTGGCAATAGTAGACTTGATTCACAGTTTTCCCCGGTGGAATGAATTCTTTGTGGACGATTCCACGGCTATCAAAAAGGCAATAATCATCGTTTTCACCTTCGACTTGCTCATGCGAGCTTTTTCGGGCGGGGGGCGCGCGGAGACAACCATTGTGAGCTTTGGCGTTTGGTTTCCGGGTCTAAGAGCACTATCACCATACACTCTTACAATTTTAGCGTACGTTTCCGAAGCTGTTTCGCCCAATCTGGCGCAAAAGGGGATGCAAGGGATGCCGGAAAAAGAGAAAGGGATTTTTAAGGTCACAGGTTTACCACAAGCGCGGCAATAAAATCAGTCTCATTACTTAATCGTCAAACCTTGTAGATTCGGCGCGACCGTCTTTACAGTTTTTTCTTGTTTTCCACTAAAACATATGACTTTTAGCGGGCTGAGCCGAAGCTTTATAGTTGCTGGCGCATTTTTAAAACCAACTCATGCTGTTTAAAGATTTAGCAAAGCTCTCTGTTTCGCTATTCTGCAATGGCATGCACCATAAACCACTTAATGCCTATTTAAATACCGTTTATTTCGTTGCATTGTAACAAATACTGAGGCACGAAATTCTAAGCCCAGGCACTTGTATAAACGAATGTTGTTTTGCATTTTCTGGCACTCTTTTAATTAGTGCTTTTGAAAAATTCGATAATCACACAAGCGCATTTACAAACATACATATGTATGTCGTTATGTATTGGTGCATGTGTATGTGTGTAGTATGTCCGAGCTCACCATTAATAGCCAATAGAGGCATTTACGGACGAGTACAGTGTGAGCCAGCATTTGGTGTTAAGTACTTTGACATTTGGCCGAAACTGAGCATACAATTTTCCAAGGACGTCCGCTTGGTGGTTGGTTGAGCCTTGTGGACCATTTTCTCCCCGCACACATACACGAATACATGCTGCATTTCAAAAATACCGCTTATATTAGTAGCCGTAAAATATTTATGGGCAATTGTGATTTGATGGCGACGTGTGGGTGGCGGGTGCAGGTTGATTTTATACTGACACAGTTATTTGTTGAAAACATGCTGTGCTTGAAATATATACATACATATCTATTTGTGTATACATATGTATATGCGCACTTCTAATCGATTCTGTGCCATATGACGAGCGTGAGCACTTTTTCGTGCGATTTTGGCATCCTTTTAGTGTGTGAAAATTGCTGCATAATTGGAAGGGCATTATCCGCATATTATACGTGTGCGTTTATATATACATAAACATCTACATATGTATGTATAAGCATGTGCACAGCTGCCCAAAAGCGCCACGTGTTTATTGGATGATGACACCGCTTAGCTTTGCCACTTTCGGGCAACAACATCATCTATACCAGCATGGGATTTTCCCAGAAATAGTTGGCGCAGTATGCGCTGTGTAAAGTAATTATAATGCCAGCATATCGGAAATAATTCTCGGAGCTTTACTAACCGACAATTAAGTAGAGATTTTAAAATGCATCACATTAATCCGGTGAGAGTTCCGCATACAATAAATAAAGCCGTTGGCTTGCTGCTGTGATTTGTTGTAGTAGTAATATACAAGTATATATGTGTGTATGTACATAAGGGTGCGTCAAAAACTAACTTATCGAATTTATGGAGTAAACTTGAATATAGAGAAAAAATATACTTATAAGGCAGTCTTTTTAGATTTATATTTTCTCTATACATTGTGACAAAAAAGTAATTAATTATTCATAAATATTTTTTGTCGCCTTCAAAGTAATCCCCACCTGATGTAAAATACTTATGCCAACGATTTTTCCACAACACGAAAAACGTTTCATAAGCACTTTTTGGCATGACCTTCAGCTCCTTCTGCGAATTTTGTTTTAATTCCGATCGACTGAAAACTGGTTACAGTGAGTGCCAATTTTAGTTTGAAACACAAGAAAAAAACACACGGAACCAATTCTGCTGAATACGGTGGTTGATCGATGGTAATCATTGCGTTTTTGGGTTTAAATTCAGTCAAAGTCGTGGCTCGATCCGATGGTGCATTATCAGCGTTTAAAATCTATGAATTGTTCTTCCACAATTGCGGCCGGCCGGCATATGTGAGGAGCATAATGCGGCGCACCGTCTTGTTGGAAATACAGATCGTCTCGACTTCATCAAATTACGTGCATAATGCTTGCTATTGATAGTAACGGCATTTCCTGCCCCTCTTTCAAAGAAATAAGTCTCGATGATGACGCCATAACACAATCCTCACCAAACGATACATATTTGGGGATGCAATTGCGTTCCTGAACCAAACGAGGATGTGACTCGCCCCAATAGCGACAAATTTGTTTCTTGACGAAACCATTAATCTAAAAATGGTCTCATCTGAGGCGACCGTATTTTGCGCGAAAAGCTCTTAAAGTAGCCACCGAAGAACACAAATCTTGGACATTTTCCAAGTTTGAAACGTGGTATAATGAAATGGCAAACGTTACTGACATGCTGACAAAATTAGACACAAATCCGTAAACAAACATGGCCGCCAAGAACAAAATTGCCTCATTTGGGACAAAGAGCCACCTGAAAAGATTCAAGAGCTGCCATTTCATCCGCAAAAAAACGGTTTGGTGTGGTTAATGGGCCGTTGGAATCATCGATCCATATTTCTTCTAAATTTATGCAGGTAAGAACGTAACCGTCAATGGCGACCGTTATAGCACCACGATAACCGACTATTTGATGCCTGAAATTGTAGCTCGAGATTTCAGCGGCATTTGATTTCAACAAGACGGCGCCACTTCCCACAGATCGCACAAATCAACAGATTTCTTGAGAGAATACTTCGGTGACAGAAAATTTCAGGTTTTGTGTCGATCGATTGGCCACCAAGTTCGTGTGATACCACACCGTTTGTCATTTTCCTGTGGGATATGTAAAGTCTTAAGCCTATGCGGACAATCTCGCTTCGATTCAGGCCTTGGAGCCAAACATCCCGTGTGTAATTCGACAGTTATCAGTCTGAATGCTCGAACGAGTATTCGTAAGTTGGACTCAACGGATGGACCATCTGAGACGTATGTAGCTACGCAAACATTTGAAAGAGATAATCTTAAAAAAACAAATGCTGAAGAATGTTCTGATAATAAACATTCCCTATTGAATTTGAAGTTTCTGTGTTATTTCTTCAAAAAAAGTAGGAAACCTCGAAATGGATCACCCTTTATATACAAAATTTCCCGTACATAAGTATATCTATGTAGACAATAATATAAATAGTAAGCGCTTGCATCTTATTGTACCTAAGGAGACAAGACAAACATATATTGAAACAATTGCAATCTAAATAAGCAGAAAATTTATGAGCTCAGTAGCAGAAGTAATACCGCAGGTGCCACTGAGGTTATACGGCATCGCGCGTTTGCTTGAAAGCCTGGCATCTGGCAATGGATAGCACATAAGTTGGCAAGCCAAATATGTGTGCGAATAAATTGGCAATGAAAATTATGAATGGTGTTAACTGTAATACACTTTTCGGGTTACCAACTAGTGACCCGAGAATACGCGCTGAAATAATAGAATAAACCAGAACTGCTCAAACTTATTTAAATCGTTTAAAAAATAGATATTCCGGAAGTCTGCAAAGTAGGCCTCCGTGGCGCCGATAGCTTCAAACCCGCCGAAATTTTAGGAGTTCTGACTGAACATTGTCCACTTTGCCAAAGCTGCTTGAAGGAAGGCGCGGTACAATCATCTTGCCCGGCTTTTGTCAGACTAAGATTGAATCATCTCGGCAGACATACCTTTGGCGAACCTAGCAAAATTGCTTGAATTGTTATTAATCGCCTTAACAAAGGACGAATTCAGTCACTACGGACCATATCTTGTGAAACCCCTTTTCGGCGGTTGGAATAGTCTTCACTTTTTTCAGCAAAGGTTCGTCGTCCATGAAGAAACTCTCCACTGTTTCGTTTGTTTCTTGGCCTCTGCCGTGTACCATGGTTCCTCGATAGTCACTCAACGATGCAAAGCAAAAAGTTGAAATGCGTTTGAACAGTGTTAAGCACTGCTATGAAGTGGTATCAGGGGCAGGTTCCGTGTTACCGCGAGATAAGCCGCCTTAATATCGCATATAAGGTTTTATTGATGTATGTATGTGAAAGATTGCAGCTCACGGTCCACAAACTTATTTGACCGTGAAAAAAAGATCGACATACTATCTCTTCGTCGATTTGACAGCACGAAAAGGAACTGCCTCTATGCAGCTACGTCTGAACTTGGTATCCCACCAAAGTTAATGCGGCTGTTTAAGCTGACGTCGAGCAATATCAAAAGCTTCGTCAGGATCGAAAACGACCTCTCCGTGCCGTGCAATACCAAGCGAGGTTTCAGACAAGGAGACTTTCTATCGTGTGAGTTCTTCAATCTGTTACTGGAGAAAATAATACGAGCTGAAGAGCTATATAGAGACGCGCCGTTAGTTCTGCTTTCTCCAGACTGGATAAGGAAGCGAAGCGTATGGGTATGGTTGTGAACGAGGATAAGATGAAATATCTCTTGTCAACAAATAAACAGTCATCGCATTCGCGATATACAGCCACATTGACATAGTTCAGCGAAGTAGGAGACAGAGGATACGCTGGCTAGGTCATGTTATTCGAATGGAAGAGAATACCTCAGCTTTGAATATTTTCGATTCGTACCCGCCGGTGGAAGCAAAGGACGAGGAAGACCTCCACTTCGTTGGAGAGATCAGATGGAGTAGGATCTGTCTGCGCTTGGTATCTCGAATTCACAGCAAATAACGAAAATAAGACGAACGACTGATGTGAACTCGGCTATAACCGCATAAACCGTGTCTACGCCAACAAAGAAGAAGTAGTGAGCTCATTAAAACCCATTAGCTCTTCGTTAAAGCTTAAGAATTTTACCAAATACAACTCTATAAATAGAAAAGGAAGCTCAAAGCAGCTTTAGCAAAGACGTAAGCACTTTGAGTGCATCACCAATGGACTAAATTTTAATTACTTATTAAAACCGAAACTGAAAATCCACTAAATCCTTTGTCGTTAAGCTTCAACTTGAACGGAAACCTACACTACAGCCTCTTTATATCTACGCTTGAAGAGGAATAACAATGAAATTTACATACAATCATACTTAACAATAAAGATTTGCATACCGAAACGACTTTGCTGCACAGAAATTGAATATTAAAAACTGCCATTCAATGGAATCGAGCCAGTAATAACATCATGTGCGTCCAACCACAAGCAAAACATACTAGACCGCAACTCTGTTGTCGGTGCTACTAAGTGTGCATTTGAGGATTAATACAGGGACGTTCCTGTTTTTGTGTTAAACCAAATCCGAGCAGTACGGGACTACGTGTTTCGCATATGCATTCGCAAAATCACAGATAATCTCGATCGTGTAGGTTTCTCGCTTTTCCAGCAAACCATTTTTTTTTGGCTTTTTGGTAGGATGTCGTTACACGATGATAAATGTTAACCGTTATATGCATATTACACATACATGGGTAGGTATTTCGGTAAAAAGCAAAAACAAAAACGAAAACAGAAGCAAAAACATTGGCAACGTTTGCTTGTTTGCTTCACACTTTGCCTTGACAGCAGCAGAAAACAAAACAATTCATCAATAAATAAAAAATGCCGGTGACAATGTGCATGATACAATGGCTCGAAGTGCTTGCAACAAAGAGAAAATAGCGAAAATGAAAGGTAGGCACGTAAATAAAAGCAGCACAACAAAGCACGGATCCACATACACACAGTGCACGTAAATGTTACCGTTAGCGTTGTTGTAACGGTATAACTGGACGATGTTGGGTAGTTGGACCATATCTTTTATGTCCTGTATCTACCTTTATTGTCACACTTTTCAGTTTTTGTTTACGGTTTCGAGCGAACAGTTGGATGATATCGATTCTTAAATATTGTTTTGCCATAAACGAATATTGTTCAAAGATAGAGCTCCGCTAAGCATGATTTAAGCTAATTTAAGATTATTTTTTGTGGCAGAATTCGAGTTTAACCATGGTCATTCTCGAAGTTCAGCTGTGGAACTGTGATTTTTAGCATGACCGATGATGCCACCGGCTCACAAATGGCGGCTCTTGAATCTCTGCAGATTGCTCTTCGTCCCAAATGCGGCAATTTTGCTTGTTTACATACCCATTTAGCCAGAAATGGGCCTCAACGCTGAGCAAAATTTGGCTCGAAAACATCGGATTTTCTTGGAAGTTTGTAAGAGCCCATAGAGCGAAACAATGTCGCTTGGTAAAGTCGGGCGGCTTCAGTTCTCGCACATGCTGTATTTTGTACGCTTTCAATTTAAGATTCGACTTAAAATGCGCCAAGTCCTTTCATACGTCAGTCCGAGTTGCTGGGAATGGCGCCGAGACGACTCTCCACGGTCTTCCTATATTGAAGTACCTCTACTTGGATCACCCGTTACATGTACATATAAGGGAATTTTCGGACCGATATATATTTGCATTAAGCTCACCTTTCTTACATGCAAAGGATTCCAAATCTAACCTTTCTTTCGAAATAGGATTCCTTAACCGTATTATAAAACTATTCAATACCAGACAACAACTGTGCCGTTGTTGCGACTGAAAGCATTTTCATACAACATAAATTTGAGTCAAGTTGACAGTCCTTAGTCGGACAAAAGCTGGGCTTATTCAGTGAATAGTTCCGACTCTATTGAAAACGGTCTTTATGCACTCTGACAAGTATGCAATGAACCATTATACAAAGACTGTTATCAAAAGCAACCCCTGATAAGGGTGTTTTAAGACGTGCTCCCACCTTGAGGCAATGAGTGGATCACACAATGATCATTTCGAAAGTGAACAACTTTAACCTAAATTTTCGGCCCGTCACAATACTTTTGTGTAAGGTCTAGTAAAAAATCGTTTATTTTTACATTAAATTGATGGTTTTATTTACCATAATTGGAACTATCCAATATAGAAATAAGCACCGTTTTGTTCGATAAATTGTTGGCAGAATGCCGCTCTCATAGAAACCCTCGTCCTCAATGGCAAAAAACTGAGCTTTACTTCAGACAGATTTTTCAGGACACGAACAGGTAGAATCACTTGTTGCCGGGTTCATACTATAAGGTGGATACATAAGAATATCCAAACCAAGCTGTTGGAGTTTCTGGCGAACAACTATCAAAGTGTTTGTCCTGCTACTGATGGTCCACAATTCCTCTTCAGGCTTTCGATTTCTTGGCAGTACAAGTCCGATTAATAGTTTAACGGCAAGTGAGCAATTCATAGTAGACGATACCCTGCCAATGCCATCAAACCCATGGCAAAATATTGCTGACAGGTTGCGTAGACCCGACTGTCGTGGGAATTCTCGTAGTATACATATTATACTTCTGATAGTTAATCTTGATGCTTGGTTCTCTAAAAGTGATGAACATGGATGTTATTTATTCAAAATTATTTTATATTTCTGTAAATACTTGGAAAATAACCGGGGCCTGTTACTGATTAAGAACCAGTCGGATCTAAGTAAGCGGAACGAAGCCGGATTTTTAACCGGCCAAGCACTGCCAAATCGGCACCATTCCTCGAAATTATTACATGCATTTGTTCTTCCGTTACAACAACAATAACTGATTAAGAACATGTAATACTTCGGCGAATACTTCATACCGCGAAGAAGCAATGCAGGTAAATGGAAGCCCTTGTTAAATGTCCTTAAAGGTATTCTGCGAATTCATATATTTTTCATTTTATTGTACAAATCGTTGTAGTATAATAACTGCAATAACTTCGTATTCCTCTTCCAGTTACCTTGTTTAAATTAAATGTCAACTCAGGTCCACAGGCTTACGGTGAAAAGTCAAAATGAAATCAACAAAAAGGATAGAATGGCGCCTCAGTCAACCGCAACTTGCCGACACTAATGAGATTATATAATAGAATCGATTAAATATTTAAGTGAAACAAGTAAATAACTACATACTAGCTGATACATACATACATTTACAGCTATACACCCACACACATCTCCATATTATCTACACGTTAAGCGCATTACTTTAAATAAACCACTATCATCAGGCAGTCAGCGACACGCATGCACACAGCCTGTCACAAACTGCAACGCGACAACTATCACTGCACACTATAAACCCTCAAGGCAAATGCGCGGCTATATGGAGTGACAACTACACGATGTGAATGGGTGCTGCAAGAAAAATTTAAAGACGCAACAGCCCTTTCGATTTTCGCCCTTAGCTGAAGGGTAACAAGTTGAAGTGAATTTGATTAAAGGTTGTGAAAAAGGTTTGAGAAATAGAGCTGCTGTGAAATAAAAAAAAAAAATATAATATAATATTTCGATCTGTTATAAATTTAAAACGTAATTTAAAATCAATAGCTCAAATAGTTTTTGAGTTATAGCCTTCTAAAGTGTACATTGTCGCTCAGTTCAGTGAGCCCCATCAATTTATCTTTACAAGCGTTGTTTTGAAATTTAAATTTAGAGCCAAAAAGGCAATGAATATCATCGATCAACCAACGTATTCAGCAGATTTTGCTCCGTGTAATTTTTTCTTGTTCCCCAAGCTGAAATTGCCGCTCCGTGGAAACTGTTTTCAGTCGATCGAAGATAAAATTCGCTGAAAGAGCTAAAGATCATCCCAAAAAGGGTTTACGAAAAGTGTTTCGAGGACTGGGAAAAGTGTATTACATCCGGTGGGGATAAATATTTATGAAAAATTAAATATTTTGCATTTTATTTACAATTTTCGATTACCATTTTGGTGTCACAATCGCCTTTTTAGGCTGTCACACTTTGTATGCTCCTTGAATGCTATATAACTCTACACAGGAAAAAGCTATGGATACATCAATGCATACATATACATATGCGCATATGTTTGTATGTCCTATTAAAAGACGACACTTCCGTAAACTAATTTATAAATTTATAGACCATTATTTTGTCCTGGGTTGAGCATGAAATCCCATCTTTTCACCCGCAGTATGAGCTCAACTATGTGCTGTGCGCCAATTTCTCTATAGGGTTTTTAGTGCATGACATCATATATGGCTATTGATGCAATAGACACTTTCTAAAAGACCTGCATACCAACATGTACAAATACGAAGCATACTTTTGCGGGCTGTCAACAGCAAGTGTTTTTCCGCATATCATTATCGCTTTCTTTATATTTTTTTTCTTCTGTTTACTAATGTGCATAATAGACATAAGCAATTTATAAAGACCAACTGATTCAGCAACGCCCGCATCTACCTCCCGGCGACATTTTCACGCTTGCTTATATTCACAGCTTGCTTACTGAGTCAACTATTATCACGTTTGGTTGTGATGAAGTGGTTATTATGTTTGGAGGATGCTTCCACGGCAGCTATTAATGATGAAATCAGTAACAATAAACACCAATTGTGGTGACAAATACACTTTATATACGAATTTACATACATACATATGTATATGTGGATAAAAACAAATTTTAAGCGTTCTAATATTTTGTTATACCCTAAACAAGGCATATTTAGTATTTAGTCCCTCAGTTTTGGAGATATTGATCTGAAAATTTTCTCGGGTTCTTTTTCCAACAAGAAACTGCTGATTTGTCGGAAAGGCCGATATCGGACCAAAATAGGATATAACTGCACTACACACTGATCGTTGAAAACCAACTCCTTGCATAAAAACTTTTTGTTACGAGTTATCTTTGCGAAATTTGGCGTAGATTATTGTTTTTTATTGAATTCTGCCAAAGGCCAGTCCTTGTCCGGATAAAAATCCGGATCCGTTCCGGTTACGTAGACCAGACTGTCGTAGGAACCGGCGTAGATTATTGTCCAATATTAAACATTAATTTACCAATTTTAAACAATTATAAAGAAATTCTAAGAAAAGTTAGACTGTCACAAATGTTTAGGCTAGCTGGCAAACTGTTTATTTTCCATTAAAGCTTAAGGAAAGTCACAACAGCGAAGTTAATTGACATACATACATATAAACATCCTTCAGCAAAGTTCAGTGTCAGTTGACTATTCTGTTCTAACTAAACTTGTTGACTTGTTGCAATAAATTAACTTAAACGACAAAAAAGTTGAGCTTATTGAAAATCGAGTAAACACCAAACAATAAGAAACATAAAAAATATAGACTGTCGTTCTTTGTATGTTTTGCTGCCAACTTAAACGGTGAACAATGGACTGGCGAAAACTATTGTGAAGCATAAAAAACGCTTTTCACTATATTTTCGTATTTATTGTTACAATTTTTATTGAAATAAGCGAACATGCTTTAAAAATACATATGCAATCAATAATAGTTTTACTAGTACACAATATAATCTTATGCAATATAAATATACGTCTAATTACAATATACTATTATGACATTAACAACTTTTTAACTTAAATATCAATAAAATTTTTAATTTCGAGCATCAGTATAAATACAAGCAATTGGCCTAAAATATTATATATTAATTTTGCAACAGATCGTCCTTATCGAATCTAACCGCCGGTAATTCCTTGCATATAGATATCCTGCACCGTTGGTATGGCGTGCTGGAACTGCCGGCGTTTCGGTATTGGTTGTATATGCGGTAAACGCGTGCCATTAACTGCATTCAAGCTGGGTAGGAAATCGAAGTCGTCATCGCTGCTTGTAGATGAATTTGCTGAAACTGGTGCAGCCCGATTGTTTACACTTGGCGCTGGTAAATTTACAGATCCATGATTTCTTGGCGGTTCTGTTACAATGTGCACTCTTTTACGTTTTGCTGGCTGCAATGGTTTACGCCATAATGTGGAATCCGTCGTGATATTCTCATCTTGTCCTATATTACTTTCTGTTGTGCTGGCGTTGTTTCTGGCAGTCGCTGTAGCGTTGGCTAATGGCCTTGCAGTTTGTGATGAATTTTGTGAGTTGGCACCAACGTTTGGCAGAACTTCCTCTGCAACCTCATGAGCATCTGGTCCTATATTATTTTCTAAACTCCTGATATCGTTTGTCACAGTTGTTGAAGCGTTGACTAATGGTCTTACGTCTTGTGACAAATGCTGTGAATAAACGCTAATGTCTGATACAACCTCATGAGCAGCGGGAGATGGCACATTTTCCAAAGCAATAATAGTTGTGGAACTTATACTGCTATCATCACTAACCATCAGCGAATGCGTTGATGATTCGCAGCTAGTGTTACCAACATTTTCGTTATTAGGTTGATTTTCTTTTTCAGCAGTTTCAATTAATTCCTGCGATCGTCCTCCCAAATTGTACGGTGCACTTTGTTTTACAAAATCTCGCAAATGCTTTGTACGCGGCGTTTTATAAACAATACGATCAAAGTCGTCCACTGACGACGAAGAGGACACAGTGAGTGAGTGGCGTTGTTTTTTCTCTATAGCGCTCTTTAGTTTCATATTATACATATGTGTAAAGACTTTTGCACAATCTCCACAGACACGATTTTCGGGACGAAAGTCCTTTCTACGTTTGCGCGCGAATTCAACATGCTTTGGATTGGTGATAAGAACGCCGTCACCTTTAAGTAAATGTCCATCCGTTGATATGGCACACTTCACGCCTCGAATTCTAACCATTTCTTTAGCAAATAATACATGCAAATACTTTTTATTTAAAATAAAAATGTTCGTTTACAATTGGATGAAAATAGTGCAAATGCATTTTGTTGCCGTATACTGACAATAGATTTGAATGTAAACAGCTGCCAATAAAGTGTTGACATAATATCGATAAATAGTGCAGTTTTATCGATAGCAGAACGTCACACTAATTTATATTTCATTTACGTAAAGAAGTTCTTAGTGCTTATTTATGAATGATATCTTAAAAATTAAATAAAAAATATAATATTTTTTAACTTCTATTCCCTCAAATTTATTATCGAAATAATTTTTCCAAAATCTTGGATCCACAATTTACACAGTGCTTCGAATATAAATTAATAACTGTGTTGCCACTTTGTACCCAAATTAAAAAATGTAACGAATATCTATGAACGGATTTATTGAATGTAATTTTTACTTTCTTATTTTCATTTTCAGCAAAAATTATCAGTATCAGAGTTTCGAAATATATATAAAATACAGGTAAATTAAGCCAAACTGGTTTCTAGTAAACGCTGTAGTAGCTAATATTATGTATACAGATATGTGTAGAATGTTCCAAACAGAAACAAAATGATAAATAAGGAATCTAATAAAAAATACACACAAGTGACAGCGGTAACCCGTACTTTAATTATACCCACAACAAAAGCGAATAGTAAAAATGTAACAACAACCCAAATATCGTTATAGTCTTCCAAGAAACTAACACAAAACAACAAAAACAAACTTCTGTTCACATGTCCACAAGACCAACGATGGAAAATATTGTGGAAATTCACAGCAGTTACAACAACAAACGGCAACTTTTCCATGCTACGATTCAGAAAGAGTTTGCAACACTAGCGACGAGTACGAGTGAAAATTTACAGTGCAACAACAACAAAAATAATATACACAAAAGCAACTGTAGCAGAACCACAACCACTACACACAACGAATATATTGGACAACAACAAAAGCAACAACCAAATCAACGACTAGTACCAATTCGGCGAGAGCAACTGTATTATGCACGACATGCGAGCGCGGCAGCGGCAACAACACATACACAACAACAACAACAGCCACAGCTAACGCCCACTGTCGACTATTTTCGCTTCTCTGCTCTGTATGCACTTGTAGCGACTTCCGCTACAGCAGCCGCGTGCAACATGCGTGAAACATACGCGTGCGTGACTGCGTACGCTGAAGATGCCGATGTCGTAGCTGATATTAATGACTATATGCCACACAACCATAATACACGACAGCGTTGTGTACACGGCGCCAGCATTTTGCATGCGAGACGTTGCCATAAAAGCCTTACACAAACACACTTCAGCAAATTTTTGCGCACCACATGCCTCCGGAGTGGTGGCGGTGACGGTGTACGACATGATGCCGACGCAGGTGATGTCAGCGGTTGTGGACTCTACAGTGCGTTTGGTACTGCCACCGGAAGCGGAACCACGTATGCTGGTAGTGGCCTCGATACACGTAGCATTTTCTATTTAACGCTCGTATTTTTCATCTATTGTACTGTAATGATGCGCGCCTCCGTCGCGGCGACAGCTATTGCCAATGCGACAATGCATAGCAATAATAGTAATAGCGTTGCCAATGATGCGCTCTCTGCGGGGGCAGTCGCTTTGTCGTCCTTTGCTGCTGATCCTATTGCGGAAAATGTGACGAAAAGCAATGTAATAGTGATTGACAACAGTGCCCAAGACACAGCGTCAGTCTCATCGCCTAAAACTATGCACAATACTATAACAAAGCCATCACCTGTCGCCGTTAACTTGACAACTGCTGTTGTGAATGCTTCATTGTTAGCAACAGCTAATGCGTCAGCCGACTTTGTGGTGTACGCGAACGACACCAGCCTAGCGAAAGTGCAGCGCGTTACAAAGCGCGATACCGCTCATGTGCCTGATGATGAGGATGATTCCGCCTATCACGATGACGAATTTGATGAATACGAGGCTTTAATTAACAATAGATCTGGTGAGTAAACAAAAAGTTTATTCATGAAATTATTCCCTTTTGTTGGTAGATCAAACGTTCATTCCAGTTGGGTTTTGTTTTATGGTTTAACCAAATTTTTTATACTAAAGGGTGTTACATTTAGAGGTTCCCTACCTTTTTAAAGAAAATCTCAGAATCTTCAAATTTAATAGAAAATGTTTATTATCATTCGAAAGAACTTTCTTAGGCATTTAATTTTTGATGATTATCTTTTCCAAATGTTGGTCGCGGCTACGTCTCAGAAGGTCCATCCACAGAATCCAATTTTCGAAGACTCTTTCGAGCATTTCAACTGATGACTGGTAAATGATACGCGTGATGTTTTGCGCCAGGCCTGAATCGAAGCGAGATTATCCGCGTAGACTTTAGACTTAACATATCCCCACAAGAAACTGTCTACTGGTGTGTTAACACAAGATCTTGATGGCCAATCGACCTGCCCAAAACGTGAAATTATCTGCTCACCGAACGGTTCTCTCAATCCCTTGCTTGATGCGACTTGTAGGAAGCGGCGCCGTCTTTTTGAAACCAAATGTCGCTGAGATCACGAGCTCAATTGAGCTTCAGTTTCAGGAATCAAATAGTCGGTTATCATAGCGTGATAACGGTCGTCATTAACCGTTTTGTTTTTAACGACATCATATTTGAAGAAAAATGAACCGATGATTCCACCACAGAAACCATAACCATAAACCACAGAAAACCGTTGTTTTTTCTGTATGAAATGGCAGCTCTTGAATCTCTTCAAGTTTTTCTTCATCCCAATTGCGGCAATTTTGATTGCTTAAATACATACATATACATTTTATGGTTGACCTCTAAAAAAATCCATCCCTGTAGTTGCTAGTTGTGACACTACTAATATTAAAATATTTGTATGTATTTATTAACATCTGATTATTTATCAATTTATCAATAACAGCTAAGGGCAAATATATCGGTGCTCCCTGCTTCAACAACATGACATGCGAAACTTCATTAATTCATGTCACCTGTGATAGGGAGACAAAGATTTGCGGCTGTGAAAGAAATTACCCAGTGCAGCTTGGACTGACAAAAGGTTGCGATAAACGTAAGTGCACACTTATCACCTAATTTATGCTATTTTTTTAACTTTTTTTGAAACGTTTGCAGCGAAAAAACTGGGCGAACAGTGTTTCTACGATGAAACCTGCATGTTTAGCGACGAAAATTCCCTTTGTGTTCAAGTGCGACACAATGCCATGTGTCAATGTGCGAATGGTTTTCACTCGGTTAGTCACACGAAGCCAACACGACGTGTTTTTTGCACGAAAGGTGAGATTGCTTATGAAAAATTTGTTTATTTTTTTAATTTATTAAAAAAAGTATTTGCCGTTTCTGAACTTATGAAACGCCACCCGCTACTACTTTAATATTGGGTCCATAACTTTCCAGACGGAAACGTCGGAGATCATATAATATGTATATTATATAGTATGTAACGATGTATGTATGTATAACGAGCAGAGCCGATTTAGCCCCGTCTGTCTGTCTGTATACACGCAATCTAGTTTCTAAGTTTTTGAGATATCGACCTGAAGTCCCAGGAATAATTCGCCAGAACCACCGCTAAAGGACCATTATAGCATATAACTGTCATACAAACTGAACGATCGGAATCAAGTGTTTGCATGAAAAACTTTTTCATTAGACGAAATATATTTAAGAAATTTCTCATGACTTATTCTTCTTCTTCATTGGCGTAGACATCGCTTACGTGGTTATATCCGAGTTTACAACAGCGCGCCAGTGGGTTTTTCGCTGTTTGGCGCCAATTGAAGATTGCAAGTGTCGCCAGGTCCTTCTCCACCTGGTCTTTCCATTGGAGTGGAGGTGCTACAGCGTCGAATACTTTCATAGTGTTTTCGTCCATTCGAACGACGATTCGCTGAACTATGAACGACCATAAATCTTCCTCAGAACCTTTCCCTCGAAAACTTGTAACGTTGACTCATCAGATTTTCTTATCGTCCATGCCTCTGCACCATATAGCCGGACAGGGATAATGAGTGACTTGTACAATTGGGTCTATGTTCGTCGAGAGAGGACAAAATCCAAAGAAATTGTTCAGATCGGTTCATTTCACCACATGGCATAGCCATACAAATTAAAAGATCGGAGTCCACAGCCAGCTAGGTGGCCAAGAATGTTGTTCCAGTTCCAATGACAACCGATTCTACGTTACCGGAATTGACCCGGTTTTCATCCGACCAAGGGCCGTTTTTTCGAAGATGTAACCTCGTTTGGATCTCTAAGTTTTTAGGCCGATTGTTGTCGTGCCCAAACGCAAATTCATGGCGTTTTTTGATAATCGCTCGTTTCAATTTGAAGAGTTGTTGTCGCCAGCGTTCCGATTTCGTCCGGTTTTATTTTATGTCACATAATAGCACGCCTTCTGATCCTATCAAATACAGAGGCCTCCTTACCTTGGCGTTATGTATATTCGGCTTTGATTTGGCTTGTTTGCCAAGTTTCGCATATGATCTTTGGCGCTTAGGGTTATTGTAATAGATCCATTTTAATTAAAATCCATTTAAAGTCGTCTTTAACTCTTGGCTTCAATTCATATAACATACAATTTACTTGGTAATGGTTGCTTAAATGGCTGCGGGTCCCAAACCCTGCGCATAACCCTTGTAAGGGATGCTTGGCCTTCTCACTTTAGCTCGCCTTGCGTGAACTTCTTCACATGGCTCCATCTTCTAAGATTACTACTTTTAAATTGTGCAAACTAAAAATTTCACCAAAATACCGCGATTTTCAGCTTAGGTTTCTTTTTTATATAACTTCTTCTTCTTCAATTTTTAGGCATATTCTAATTATTTTTAATAAGCTTAATAAAAAAAGTTCCTCTTGAAAATCTTACATTCTCTTCTTCAAATATAGACTTAAAGGAATTAAATTCTGATCTGCCTACTCTACTGGGTGTCGCAACGGGCATAGCCGTGCTTACCGGTCTTATCTGCATGGTATTACATCTATTTACCAAAACGAAGTATCCACGTCCTCGAAACTTTGGCGATGCGAATCTACCGCCACCGATAATGTATTCTAGCGAGACAGGTAAGTGTGAAATCAACTCAAAATGGTATATGTATATTTTATCCGAATGCCAAACGAAATTCAAGCCACTGCCTTAACACATTACTTTACATATTAATGAATTTCCCTTCCTTCACAAATCTTCCTCGATTTTATTCGACTCTCCTATTTCCATTACACATAGCACTCTACTAGTTTATATAACAAATTTATGTCCACCATTGAATCTGATATGCCTTCACCGATTCCAGGTATACCATTGACAGTACAATCGGGTCGACCATCATCACGTTCCAGTTTACGTTCGAGCGGCTCAATCGGTTCCTATGGCAATCGACGCGCCTCATCCGGTGGCGCTACAGCTGGTGTGCATGGTATGGGTGGTGGTGGCGGTGGCGGCAGTAGCGGTACGAAAGGCATACTCGTCTCTACATCACGTACAGGTGCGGCTAGATCGGCCGCCATATTGCTTATATCGTGTCATTTGACGGAGCTCGCCAAAGAGGCGGCCTTACGCACCACAACGTCGCGTCAAACTTCGGGCGCCGGCTGCAGTGCGAATTCGCGTGACAATCTGGATGAGAATGGGTCAGGTGGTGTCACAACTGCCGGCACAGTCGGCGGCAGTGGTAGCCGCAGCTGCGACAGTACATTGTCAATGACGCGTCATCTGCAGAAGCAGTTGAACCATCAGCGTCATTTATTAAGTCTTGAGCTGTCGCCGGCAAAAACGAAAAATAACGATAGAATTAGAACATTGTTGGGCATTAATGGAATTGATAATTATAGAACCGATGACGATGATGAGTTAAATAGTTTAGATCATAATCACCTGCAAATTGGTGCATTGCCGACACCGGCCAGTGAAACGCCTAGATTTGCGGTAAACATACGCTAACTCTCTCTCTCTCTCAAAACATTCACTGTCACTCTCTCTATCTGCCTCTGTCTAACTCTCTCTCTCTGTCTATTGGTCACACAATATCTATTAAAATCTTACTCTCTCTCTCTCTCTCCAAAATGAAATACAGACACACACCTACACATACAGGCACACACCGTATACACCTGAACACAAATCGTCGTAAATACAATACAATTGGTGTCACGTAAGAGAGTCTATTACGAATTGGTGATCATTACTGATGAATATATGGCAGTTCATGCACTCTACTACATTTTATACACGTGTCTTTATATTTTAACGCACAATTTACGCACTCGTTTGAAAACGTGATATTAAGAGGTTCCTAACGTGCCCAAGTCCCATAGAATCCCTGCTTTTTGGTGTCGTTGTTCCTTTAGTTTCTTTACCTCTGTGTTGTTAAGTTTCCTAGTTCACAGTAGAGGGGATAGCTTAGTTTAATATCGCATAAAACTTTAGCTGGAATCTTTAGAGATCAGTAGAAGAAATCGTGTATGCGGGAAATGTTCTACGGATCCTTCTGAACAACTTTGTTTGAGAGACTATGAATCTAAACCTAATAACGTTGACTCATCAGTTGTTGGCATCGTCCATGCCTTGGTACCATATAGTAGGCAAGCAGGATGAGTGACTTGTATAAACTGGGCTTCGTTATTATTATTTCGTCTTGCCCTCGTTCACTAACAGGCCCATTTTCTTCGCTGCTTTGTACAACCTGGAATAAGCAATGATATCGCTGTCGTCGGCGTACTCCAGATGTACCTTCTCTTTACAGCTCTGCAGCTCGAATTATTTTGATTCAAGAAATCGCGCGATAGGGTGGAGTTTTGTCAGAAACCTCGTTTGGTATCGAACGGCTCGCAGAGATCCTTCCCAATCCTGACGAGGCTTTTGGTATTGCTCAACGTCAGTTTGTATAGCCGTATTAGCTTTGCGAGAATACCAAGTTTAGACATAGCGGGATAAATCCTTTTAGTGCTGTCAAAAGCAGCTTTGATCGAAGAAGTGGTGGTGTGTGTCGATCCTCTTTTCACGGGTCGTTTCCAAGACTTGGCGCATTGTGATTATCTGATCAGTTGTTGATTTTCTAGACCCGAAGCCATTCTGATGAGGTCCAATCAGTTTGTTGACTGTGGGCTTTAATGTTTCACATAGTATACTCGTACAAGTCTTATATGCGATGTTGAGGAGGCTTACACCACGATATTTGGCGCAGATTGTCGGGTCTGCCTTTTTGTGGAGTGGGGAGAGCACATTTAAATTCCAATCATTGGGCATGTTTTCGTTCGAACATATTCTAAAAAGAAGCTGTTGTATGTTCCTTATCAGATCTTCGTCGCCGTATTTGAATAGCTCAGCCGGCAGTTAATCGGCCTCCGCCGCTTTTGCTGTTCTTCAGACGGGTAATTGCTATTCGAAGTTATTCATGGTCGGGCAATGGAACGTCTGCTCCATCGAAATCGATTGGGTAATCGGATTTGAAATCTCCAGGTGATATGATCTCACTGCCATTCAGCAGGCTAGTGATGTGATGACTTCACTCACTAGATCACCTCTGAGCGCTCTACAAGATAATGCTCCAGTTTTCAAACTTTCTGTTAGTCGCCGTATCTTTTCGTAGAATTTTCGAGTATTATCCCTGTCGGTCAGCTTGTGAAGCTCTTCGTTATCACGCATTTCTGTCTCTCTCTTTCTTTGCCTGCAAATGCGTCTCGCTTCGCTCTTCAACTCTCGGTATCTATCCCATCCCATCATTTATATTGTATAGACTAACCTTTTATCTATCTCGAGATTGTTGCAAGAGTATAAAAATTGATCTGCTCTAGTATATATACGAGTAGAAGAACAAACATATGGACATCGTATGGATTCTTTATAGGGTCTCCGCCGTTTCCTTGTGCTGGGTATAAAATATTCTCATTTTATATATACTTGAATTCACAGATCTGTTCTGTTCTTTTCAAATTCTCAGTAGCCAAACTGCAAATACGTTAAAAGTCCACCAACATTATTTGGGTGTTAATAGCTTTATTTGTATCGGTTTTTGGCATATTGGCGATTTTATTGTATTCGCCATTAGATCACGTAAAACTAGTAGAACCTATTTTGATTTTTCCTCTTGTGTAAAGGTTTGTTCTATTGTTGAACCATAGTTGCAGTTGGGTGATTCTCTCACTCTCGTTCTCTGGATGTTTTTTAGATGGAAAATGTTTTCACGGCAACCGACTTTACCGCTTAGTTTGACACAGTGATTACCTCTCAGCAACCATATTACAAATTAAGCACAAGTTTTATGTTTAGCATTCCCTAGTATCCCTAGTTTAAACACAAATCCCTTTAAAAACGAATCCTAACTTTCCTGACATTAAAAAAATAACAATTTGCCTAAAAAAATCTACACTAATGTGCACAAAAATAGCACACTATTCAAAAATGAATTATCGAATTGATGAAAAATTACATAGTTTCTGTAAAAATATTGTAAATAAAATTGTATAAAATTTGCGATTTAATTAGACAAGTTGCCTAGCAGCTGCGATCCCATGTACAATTGGAAAACCTCTAAATTAGTTAAATTATTTTTACGAAACTGTTGTAGAAGTAGTAGTTAAAAAAAAAAATTAAATTTGCGAAAAATTACACAAACACATTTTAGGAGAGAATCAACATTCACTTTTCGACAACAACAACAACAGCAACAAAATTATTCATGCATATTGTATCACACAGCAAAAGCAATTTGAAAACACCATACAAATTGCAACAACAATTGGTTGCAGATTGCGTGCCGAACAGTTAAAAATGTTTAAAAATTTAATAATTAATTATCTTATAATATTAATTGTTAGTATGCATTTATTGTTAATTACTGGTATATGATAATTTATTGGTGTTACATGTGTTGTGTTGTAATTTTTTATTTTTTATGAGTATAATTTCAAAAACGAATAGTAAAAATTTTACAAAATTAAAAAACACAAATATACCATTTCAAAAATTAAAAATATCACTGCTCTAAACAAACAAAATATCCCGGGATGCATTGAAAATTCATAATTATTAAGAAAAATCTTAATTAAAATTTTTTTATATTTTCTTAATTTTTTGTCGTTTCTAGTTCTTTAGTGCATATGTCTTTTAGTGTATGTATGTATGTATGTGTATGTATGTACTTAATTTCGACTGCCAAATTGTGTGTAAAAATGCCTTTCGTTACTTCAAAGTACTCGTTACTCGTAAGTTCATCGCTTCAGGTTTTATACTTTGTCATATTCCATTTCTGATGTAAAAAAAAAATTTTAAATAATGTTAATAACAATAATAAAGTGACCAGACGTTATGCATATTTTTTCTATATAGAAAACTCAAATGTTAAACAAAGTACAACCAACGTTGCAAAAATATATCGCGCAAGTGTTAAAACAGAAAAGCAATATGGCGGTGACTATGTTCCTAGCAAGCAAAGTATTTGAAACAAATTACGTTTTTTAATTATTTTATTTATATTTCTTCACTGCAACAATGAATGAATGAAAGCAAACTATTTTCTTAAATATTTACACCTTTTTTAAATTTGCATATTTTCATTTTAATGGCAGTTAATTAATTATTTCTGCGCAAACTAACGAAATTGTGAGAAATTCTAAAAAAATAAGCGCTACTTTATATGCAAGTTGTGTAAAATTAACGCACATGCTATCATTGGTAAAGCTCTCTATCCCAAATTGGCATTTATAAGAAATATATATATTTTTTTGAAATTACAAAAACACTTTTTTTCACAAATTAGCACAAAAATTTTAAATTTGCCGCTAAGTAGAAAAAATAATTTTGTATAATATTTTTATATTAAGTGTTCCAGGGCGTATGATTTCGCAAATGTATTAAAAATCGCCTAAAAGTAGACTATCTTTCACAAAAATAATTTTATTGTTTATTAAAAATTTAATTATTGTTTATGTATTAAAAATCGCCTAAAAGTAGACTATCTTTCACAAAAATAATTTTATTGTCATTTGTTGGTGAAATAACTTCACATTTTTCTTACTCACAGGCTAATCAAAGGAGGATTCTTTCTAAAAAATTTCAAAATCCTTAATTTGGTAGTAATAAGTACCTAAAAGTAGACTATCTTTCATAAAATAATATTTTATTGTCATTTAGTGCTAAAATAATTTCATATATTTGATGCTCACAGAATTCTTTCCAAATAATTTCAAAACTCTATATTTTGTAGTAGAAAGTGCCTGAAAGTAGATTATATTTCATAAAAAAATATGTTATTGTCATTTAGTGGTAAAATAATTTCATATATTTGATAATCACAGGAAATTAGAAGGAGAATTCTTTTCAAATATTTTTTTTGAACCGCCTAAAAGTAGACTAACTTTTACAAAAGAATTTTTTTTCAAATAGTGGAAAAATAATTTCATATATTATATACTCACAGGCTAATAAAAGGATAATCTTTTGAAATATTTTTATTAAACAAAAATCGCCTAAAAGCAGACTATCTTTCCCAAAAATATTTTTTTTCTTGTCATTTAGTGGTAAAATAATTATTTTTGTTACTCAGGGGATAATAAAAAGATAATTCTATCCAAAAAATTTCAAAACTTTATATTTTGTAATAAAAAGTGCCTAAAAGTAGACTAGGTTTTCACAAAGCATAGCTTTACACCTAACAGATGAAATGCTTTACCTTACAATGTATGGTATGCTTTCTCAAATTTTAATGCGTTTAATATTAGTATTAATATAAAAATTTTTAATTAAAAATTGAGGTTAAGCTACTAAAGGAAACTAGTATTAACATACAAATAATGGTCTTCGTAACGAATAAAAGTGTAAAGGATGATTAATATAGCACGAAATTCGTTTTATAACTTTCCGAAAGATTAAATCTATGCAAATTACAGATAAAAAAATTTGGAAAATTCTTAATAAATTTAAACAACATTTTTGTAATAGTATCTAATACTTCAAAGAAAGATTTTTGAAACTCTTTCCTCATTTATATTAAATTTGTCTTTGATGTCTACTTTCAGACGGCTATTAATTTATTTCACATTTGTGGTCTACTTTCCGGCGGCTATTAATTTATTTTATTTTTGAAGTCTACTATCAGGCGGTGAATTAAGTTTTTCGCTCTGGCACAATTTATTTGCAACTTTTGCTTATATTGCCTATAAATTATCAAGCGTGTATTTTTTCTTGCTTTTATCGATACTGCGCATTTGTTTATATGAAAAAATAATTTAATTACTACTTACTTGTTTTTGTAAATTTATGTGTACTTTTCAAACTGAAACTAAGTAAAAAAACTATCACTGTGCTCTGTTGCTAATGCTCGAAAGCGCTTACAAATAATAGAAATTTATATGAAAGAATATTTTTTGGCATGAAAAAATGCAATAAAGTAAAGTTAAAAATATAATTTCAATTAAATTAAAAATAAATTAAATTTTTTTAACTTAACTTTTTTTTTTAATATTTAAATAAGATCAAATGTTTGTAAATTTTGCAGCTTAAAAAATGAATTGAATATATTTTTATATATTTTTTTAATTTTTAAAATTTTTTTCAAATAAATATTTTTTTTAATTAAAATAAAATAATGTTTTTCTTGAATTTAGAAACAAAATATATTTTTTAATATTATTAATTTTTTGCACTTTTCGTAGCTTGGAAAATGTGTTGAATAAAATTTGTTATCGATTTTTTTTTTTAATTTTTTTCAATTAAATAATTATTTTTTAATTAAAATAAAATAAAATAAATGTTTTTCTTGAATTTAGAAACATTAAAAAAATTCGTTATAACCACATATGTATATTTTTTAATAAAATTATTTTTTTTTCATTTTTTTATTTATTTTTCTTTAGTTCTAAAACTTTTTTAAATGAATATTTTTTTTATTTAAATAAAATAAAATAAATGTTTCTTTTGAATTTAGAAACATTAAACAAATTATTTTGAATAAAATATAATTCTTTTTTGTTAATTTCGTGGCTTAAAATTTTGTAATTGAAATTAAAACTTTTTTTTTTATTAAAATATATTTTTTAATAATTCTAAAGTTAAGAAAAAAATTATTTTATTTTTATAAAAAAAAAAATTTTAAGTTTCAATTAAAAAAATTTTTTTTAATTAAAAAAATTTTTTTAATTAAAAATAAAAATAATTTTTTTTATTAATTTGAAAAAAAAAACATTTATTAAAATATATTTATTAATAAAATAATATTTTTGTTAATTTCGTACTTTAAAAAATGAGCTAGATAATTTTTTTTAATTTAAATATTAAAATAAAATTTTCTCTTGAAATTGGAATATTAAAAATTATTTAGAATCAAATATATTGTTTTAATAAAATTATTTTTTTGCCAACTTTCACATAAATAAAAGCATAATTATTTAAAAAAAAACAGTTTTTATGAAAAAATTCTCAACAATTTTCGATCGCTAGAATATTGTTTTTCCTCCATTATTCAGGAAAAAATAGTAATTTCCTTCCAATAAAAAATAGGGTTTCCTTTTTATAAAAAAAAAAAAAAATAATTTTCTAATGAACAAAATTGCCAAACTCTGTTTGTTCTTTAATTTAATTCAAAAAATATCAAAAATATATATAATTAATATTTCATATAAATTTCTATTTTTTGCGCTTTGCTCTATGTAACTTGTATAACTTCCCGTAAAAAAAAATTATAAAATTAAGCTTTCTATCCATATGAACGAAATGTAAAAATTTCTTCTATCCTTATACCCTTGTAAAGTATTCGTACCAACTATTCGGCTTACTTCGTACCTGTACCTCTTTTAGCGAAACTTAAGTGTAAAATGGGCTAATAAGCAACATATGCACGCTACGCTTGTACGCCTAAAACTATGCCTAAATTTGTATGAAAACTCTCCACCCTCTTTCTAAATATAGCTGCAGCGTCCCGAAAATAAAGCAAGCTTACAAGCCTAATATTTTTTTTTACCACAGCACTAGTTTTGCATCATTAGTGCTCAGAGAAAGAGTATTCGAAAATAAAAATTATTTTTTTTTTTATAATTTTTTTATTGGCAAAAAAATTCTTACAAGTTATACCAACTAATGATACAAAACTGTTGCTAACGATCTATATAATTATATTCTAACTTATATGAATGAATTTACACAATTTAAGAAATGTAATGATTCACACCTTAATAATCTCACTGTAAATATTCCTCTCTTCAACAAATACACTCTCACATAAAACCACACACCAACACGCTGAAATACAGGTTCTCGAAGACCAAGTCTAGCGTCGGTTCATAGTACTAGTTCGTCTGTGCGTAGTTATAGTATGATGCGTTTCGAGAAGGAGGTCCAACAGAAGGAGATACGTCAGGAGATGAAATTACGTTTGGCACGTCTGCAACAACAACAACATCTTAATCAAAATAAACCGCAAATTGTAATTGGCGACACGCTACAACATCATATGAGCGCTGCGTCGGCGCTAAGTCGCTTGAGCGGTATGCCAACACCGAGTCCATTAACTCCAAATTCTACAGATGAACTACTACCATCGGTGGATGAGTTGCAAGAGGTAATTGGTGAGGTTAAGTGCGGTTTGATCGGCAGTAGTTTACGGTTGCATCTACTCTCGACCAAACACGACTATAATAATTTAACTAAATTAATGTTAGGTTCTGATGTAAGTGGTTCAGTTTCATAAGCAATTTATTCCAAGCTCTGCTGGAGGATAAAGGATTTGAGATATTCAGGGTATTGTTCGGTTTGGATGCAATGTATCTTTATTCCAAGAAAAACTGCAAATGTCCGGCAAAAGCTAAGATAGTGGGCTCTGTTAGTTTCAATGGATCCTTTATCCAAGTTCAGCTACAAAGATCCTGTAGAACTGAGCTAGGCAATACACTGTTAGATTGGGATACATGTGTTCCACTTTCAATGATTTGATTAGCTTAGATAAGTAAGTGACGATTGCACCGCGACCTAGGGTCTATTTTACCATCGTCTCAACTAGCCTCAGCAAATTAATAAATTCCAATATACTGCTAGGTGCTATAGAGGCGATATGATCACTATTTGGAAACATGATTCCAAGGGCCATAATCCTGCGCCTGCAGACTGCTTTGCAGTCAATTAGCAGGTTTTCTGGTGTTTCAGACTCTAAGGCGCAGAACCGGCAATTCGCACAAGAAGCTAACCCCGTGTTAAATAAGAAGGCGACAAGTAGCTTGAGTTTAGATTTTGATTACAATAAATAGATTCGACATCGAATACAAGTGATCTAGTTTCAAAAGCAACTTATTCCAAGCTCAGCTTGGAACTTAGGCAGACCTGGCATAGTTAAGGCTCCATTAGGTTCCGATGCAAATGGTTTAGTTTCAATGGAGTTTTGTTTCAAGTTCAGATACAAAGTTCCGCAAGATTTGAGATTGTGAGGGCCTTATGAGGTTCAAGTGGCTTAGTTTTAATCGACTCGTATTCCAAACTCAGCTTCATAAATCTATCAGATTCTGAGCCAGTCAAGGTTCTGTAAAATTCTTGTGAAAGTGCTTTAGTTTCAATGGTTCCTTAATCCAAGTTCTGTTGTAAATATTTGGCTGATGTGAGCTGGTCAAGGCTCTGTAAAGTTCGGATGAATGTGCTTCTATTTTATTGGATCCTTAATCCAAGCTCTGTGATAAATATCCGACAGATCTGAGACAGTCAAGGCTCTATAAAGCTCAAATGTAAGTGATTTAGTTTCAAAAGATCCTTAAACCAAGCACAGTTAGGTTCGAAAGTAAGTGATTTAATTTCAATGACTCCGTATTCCAAGTTCAGCTGTACGATCAGACAGATTGGACCTAGTCAGCACTCTTGTTAGGGTCGGATGTAAGCAATTCGTTCCACTGACTTCTTATTCCTAGCAAATCAAATGAATGCTGAACTGGTTAGGACTCTATAAAGTTCGCTGGCAAGTGCCTTAGTTTCACTGAATGCTTACTCCATCTAAAGCTGGTGAAAAGCAATCGTACCAGGCCTTATTTAGTAACTTATAAAAACTAGTAACTCTATGTAAAAACACCTAGGTTAAGATCTTCGAAAAGCAAATTTATCCACAAGCTAACTTATTTTCAAAAAAATTGAATTCTTCACACAGTATCCACCGAAAAGTGACGATCTAGCAACAACCATACACAAAATGGCCGCTGACAGCGTGGCCGCTTCTACGCTTACCGCGATAAAGCAAGCAGCAATCGGCACTAGCATCGCCTTAACAACAACCATGGGCGCCACAACAATGGCTACGAGCTCGGCTGCCAGCGGTGGTGGCAGCTTGGTGACACCGGGTACACCATCGGATGTGGTTGGCGCTGCTGCCTATATAGGACCCTGTAGTTCATCGACTGAAGCACTCTAAAAGAGGTACACTTAAGCGTTACAATAAAAGCGTTACACACACAAATAATAGTTTAGCAAAATAAAAAAAAAGGATCTTAGACAGGCAGTAGAAATTAACGAATTTGCCAGCAATGAAAATTTAGAGGCTTCAAATCGTAAAAAAATATACATATAGTATCTATTTAAGTATGAAATAACAGTATAGCATATATAACGGTTTTGTACGACTCGTACTACACGGGTGTTTACAGGCGCGTGCGCAAAACTTGAACGATCAGTGGCGCAAACTTTATACTTGTATTTGTGGTGAGTTATGATTTCGAAATTAAAAGAAAATGCGAAATGAAATTAGCAACATGAAGTGCGTTTTGCTTAAATACTTAGACATAATTAATAAGCTAATTTTTTATGCAGCCGTTGTTGTAGGTTAGGCTAGTTTAGCGTTAACTGTAATTAAATGCGACTTAATTGTAACGGTTTAATGTTTGTATAACATAAAAATAGGCATTATAGCGTTTTCATAATTGTTCCCTATATTGAATTTATTACTAACACACCCGCAAATGTAAATATCTAACGGTTTTTATTTAAAAAAAAAAATAACTGTACTTAAAAGTTCTTGTTACCACTGTAATAGACCGTACTAAAACCCCATAAATGCCTAAAAGTTTTTATTGTAATTTTTTTTAGTTCTTGGTAGTATTACAACGCTTTAACTATGGTTGTCCTTGATCTGCCTCCAGCACCCACAAATGTGGTTTCACTTGAACTCTCAGTTTTCGTATGAAAGCGTAGATACGATGAAAATATTTGTAATATATTTAAACTAAGCAATAGACAGAAAAAATGTGGAACTGGCGCAGAACATCTTTATAACATACATTTTCTGATTTGAAGCGATCCTTCCTTGAAACTTACGGCTAATGTAAACTACTTTTCTTACTTTTAGAATTGGTTATATATTTCTTTGTTTTGCTATTAATATTATTTATAATTGTTCAACTATGAAACGGTTTAAGAATTTGCGGAACTAATTACAGCTTGCCTCATATTCTCCTTCTTCTTTATTGATGTAGACACCGCTTATGCAGTTATAGTCGAGTTCACAATAACACCAGCTAGAGATTCCAAGTGTAGCTAGGTCCCTCTTCAAACGGTATTTTCAACGGAGTGGAGGTCTTCTTCTTACTCTGCTTTCCACGGCGGGTACTGCGCCGAATACTTTCCGAGCTCGAGTGTTTTTGTTCATTCGGAGAACATGACGTAGCCAGCGTAGTCTCTGTTTCTTAATTCGCTGAACTATGTCAATGTCGTCCAATATCACGTAGAGCTTATCGTTCCATCGACTGCGGTATTCGCGTGACGCTGCACCATTTAGCAGAGCGGAGATGATGAGTGATTTGTAGAATTTGGTATTTGAATTTTACGTCTCAATAGCCTACTCAGTCCGAGGTAGCCCCTGTTGTCAAGAGCTAATCTGGGTTGACTTTCAAGGCTGAAGTTGTTGTTGGTGTTAATGCTGCCTTCAAGATAGACGAAATTATCTACGACTTCGAAGTTATTGTTGCCAACAGTGACGCGGAAGCCAAGTCGTGAATGTGACGACTGGTTGATTGATGCCAAGAGATATTTTGTCCTCGTCCAGTTGCTTCGATTCTTTATCCAACCACGATGGTGAAAGCAGTACTAACAGCGCAGTTGTTATGTCCAATGATATCGATGTCACCGGCGTACGCCAGTAGTTGTACACTCTTATAAATGATTGTACCTTCTCTATTTAGATCTGCAGCTCAGTCAAGCGCTCATAAAATTCATCTTTGATCAAATCGTCCTTCTCTTCAATCAACGATATGTTAAAGAACCTCGCTTAGATGTGGATTGTGCCTAGATGTTTATCCACCGGGGTGAGTGCCACGACTCAGCGACGGAGTCTTTCTTCCACCACGAATTGCTCACCGAGTTCGCTCACCTACAAACGGATGTTCTTTGGCTACCGAGTGGATACTTAGTCTAAGACTGGAAATCGTGAGCTGTTTGAGCCATATGTAAAAGAATCGTTTCTGACCTCTCCCAAGTGAATGGCTATCAGAGAACTTTCGTCACCTGCGTGAACTTCTAAACATGGCTTCTTCCTCCCCGCATAGAGTTTAGATTTTATAAATCTTTACAGAAAAAAAAATGGTGTGATATCACATGATCTTGGTGGCCATTCGACCGGCCCAAAAAGTGAAATTTTCTGCTCTCCGATATGTTCTTTCAATAAATCCATTGATTGATTCAATATGTGGGATGTGGCGCCATCTTATTGAAACCGAAATGAAGCAGTGATCACGAGCTTCAATTTTAGGGATCAAATAATCGATTATCATGGCGCGATAACGGTCGCCATTGGAGGTTACGTTCTCATCGGCATCATTTTTGAAGAAATATAGACCGACGATTTCACCGGATCTCATTAATGAATAAAATTTGGCTCGAAATCGTCGGATCTTCTTGTATAGAGCAAAGCGATGTCGCTTGGGAAGATTGAGCGGCTTCAGTTCTTTCAAAGGCTGGCGCGATGGGTATGGAGCACGTATGTATGTATAAGATAGAGCTGAAATATGAAATATTCGCCAGTGTACTTTAATTTTTAAATCTGAATTTCGAAAATCTAAAGTTTTGAAAATCGGTCATTTGATCGATTCAAAGGTTTAAGAAATGTCATTGTAGCATGACCTTCTCATTTACTAAGAAATATATGTACTATAAGTAGTATATAAATTATTTGCTTCAATTAAAAAAGTTACTCTGCGCCAGTTTCCGTAAATTTAAATAAAACTGACTACCACTAAAAGTTTTGATTTTTATAGTGATAACAAAATTTAGGAAAAATCTTACAAAGAAAGATCGAAAGCAGGAAATGCAGTGTTATTGAATTTAATTATATGTATACTTATAAAAAAAAATTAAGCTTATATAGTATATAAATATAATGTAGATAAATAAAATGAGATTAGCAAAAATTTAAAAAGACTTAAGTAAATTCAAAAACTTAATTTTTTAGTACCCAAGTACCCAAAATAGCTAAGATCAATAAAATAAGCGGAAAATTGCATAAATTAGCGATGACAAATTTACGTCTAGAAACAGTTATATAGATACATATATTTTAATTATGAAGCGTAATATGTTACAAATGAAATACGAAATGAAAAATAATATTATTAAATAAAAACAAAAACAAAAAAAAAATGTTGCGCGAATAAAAATACAATAAACAAACGTAAAATTAATTAGATAAAAATGTGTTAAATAGATTTTTGATGTACAAGTAAATTATTAAGCAAATTTACATAAAATAATTAACATAAATATGTGTACGTGTAGTTTCCAACACATATGTATGTATGTATGTCTGTTTGTAGCAAAAAAAAAATATTTGGTAGGCATATTTGATAAGGATTTTTTATATACACACACAAACTTTGTGGTCCTTATAACTATAGATGTATGTATGTGTATGTATACAAATGAAGAAATCGGCAAGTGTCACATATATTTACTATGATTTATAATGCAATTAAAAAGAATGCAACTAATAATATTTGTTATAAGTAGAAAAATGTTAAAAACGAATATAACTAACTGTACAAGCGTTAAAATGTATTTTGACATAAAAAAGTATTTGTTTGTTGTTGTTAAGTTGACATATAGCAAGTGAGTTGATTTTTTACAAGCCTTAATTCATTAACGCTAGGAATTGCTGTGCAGCAAGAAATAAAAAAAACTAAAGCGTGTTGAAGAAGTATTAGTTTATAGAAATTACTATTGGAATTATACACTAATATTACATAACGTCACCTGAAATGCAAAATAACGTATAATTAAAAAAATCGAAATTGAGTTTTTTATTGCTTACGATTTACAACATCATATTATATACATACATATGTAATATCCGTTCCCACGACAGTCGGATCTACGTAAACGGAGCGAACCCCGTTTTTTTATGCAGTCAAGGACTATCAACTCGGGAGAATTTTTTCGCTACAACAACAACAACATATATGCAATACCGTAACATCTCAAGGTTACGCTCTCAGTTATAACCTATATATAACCATTTTCTCTCTCATATATAACCTATAAGTAACCATTTTATAACCAAAACCCAATTTTTTTTAATATGAGTGGCTTTTGTTATATCGTTTTTCCTTCGCCTGTCAACTTATGAAAAGTGATGTTACGTTATTTTGCATTTCAGGTGATGATATATTACTTTTTTAATTGTAAACACGCAACAAAAACGTCACCTGTGTATAAATTGATGTTTAGTATTAGCAAAACAGTATTATTTACAAGGAAAAAATTTTATGTATACAAATTTACTAAATAAAAACACTTTTCTTATTTACATTTATGCATAAAACACGTTCAAACACACTTATATACAAAATTGAAAAAATAACAGAAAACTTATAGAAAGATTACAAATAGGTTGACTTATTTGTAATTGCAATTTTAAAATACTATTTTAGTGAGTCCAACAACTTATTAAGTGCACTGTACAACATAAAAGAGAAAGCTAAAATGAGGTTTCAAAAAACATATTATGTTATATGGCGTCGAAAAGCGATGCTTTCCATTGAAGGTTTTAGGTTCGATTACGCTTGTAGGCGAATGAGCCACGCTTAGACCAGTTTTGGTCCTTTGCGATGCCAGATGGAGTTCAGTTACTAAAGTTAAATGATTTAGTAGCTTATATAAATTTTTAGTTTTGTAGGTTTAATTTGAAATTTTTCTGGAACAATCGTTGTGAGAATTTCATTAGATTACTCATAGTTCAAAAATTTTAACAAATGTCTTCGCAAATCAGTTTAATTCTCCCCTTGCGACTCAAGCTGTGTCCTAAAAATAAACTAGTTTTTTTTCGGATATTATCTTTAAAAGTTATTACTTACTCAAAATAAGTTCCTTTAATCTCAAAACAACATACATTGCTCCTTCTATGTTGGTATTCAGTTTTGAAAATAGAAATTAGTCACATGGTAAATCATTGGTGAATATGGTGATTGGTTAATGAGAAAAATCAAATAATTACTTTTGAATATGCCGTTTGAAATGCTCTAATCTTCAATTATATGGAACTTAGAAGTGAGCTGTTTGAGCTTTGGCGGCAGCGAACCGGCATCACTTTTTAAAAAATATGGACCGACGATTCCATCGGCCTACAAACCACACCAAACCGTTGTTTTTTCTGTATGAAATGGCAGCTCTTAAATCTTTTCAGGTTGCTCATCGTCCCAAATGCGGTAATTTGCTTGTTTACACACCAATTGAGCTAGAAATGGGCTTCATCAGATCACCTTGGAGTGTTTCAAGAACCAATAGAGCGACGCGACATGGTTTGGGAATGTCAAGTGGTTTCAGTGCTTGCACAAGTTGTATTTTGTACGCTTTCAATATAAGATCTCGATTGCGCCAAATCGTTCCATACGATAGTCCGAATTGCTGCGACGTCGCCGAAACGACTATCCACGGTCTTCGTGTACAAGCTCAGCTACGGCTGCTATATTTTCTTCACTGCGTGCTGGATGTGGTCTACTTATTTCTCCGTTGGGTGCGATTTCGCGGTCCTTCATATTTACCTTGCAAATATCCAATAGATGAAAATTTCGGTTATTTGTATGTTATTTTGACAACTTCTGAAGATTTTTGGTTTGTAATAATAAAGCAATCTTTATTTATCGAAACATGTGATAAAGTATGTATATACTTTATGAATTTCGGTGCTTAACTTAAATTTCAAATCTAAAATTTTTAAACTGTTTCAATCCACATCGCTTTTTGATATCTATATATCATAATTCAATACGAGTATTAGACCTCTGCTACTATTGCATAACACCTGCTTTTGTTGTACAGTGTTATAGTTACATAGATATAGTTTCGTAGAATTGTTGGCTTTATACCCAAAACCATACTGATAACTACTCCACTCTACAGAAACCGAAAATTAGCGCATATCTCTACTATAATCATTTTAGTAAACTTTCCACCACCCAAACAAACCCCTATTCGCCTTTTGGTAAATTGTTTTACTTAAAACTAGACCTTAGCAACTACTCTATAGCATTGAGAATATTCTTTCTTACATATCAAATTCATTTTTATACACGTTGCCCATTTCAAATTACGTCCCACTGAAGCATTACATAATATAAATTCACTTAAAATAAATAATATAGTCATCTATCTATCCATTTGTTCCGTCCTTTGGTTCAAACACGCTTTCAACCGTCCTCACCCAAGCATATAAGGCGCTATAATAGAAGAACAAAGATAACATAACATAGCGTAGCATAACATAACATAACTTAGCATGATATACCATGACGTAGCATAACATTATATTGCATAGTATAACATAACATAGCATAACAACATAACGCAGTATAACTAATACTTCATAGCATAACATGACATACATGACGTAGCTTAACATGACATGCACAACATCATAATGCATAATATAACTGATGTTGCATAGCATAATCTAACATGACAGCATAACGTGACTTACATAACATAACTTAGCATACTATAACATAACATAGCATAACATGGCATAGCATAACATACCATCAGTGTGTATAATTAACCCAATTAAAATCGGAGCAACATTATTATTATCCAAAAAATAACTGTTAATTAAAATTGTTCCTACGTCCTGTCGCTAGATAGTTCTACTGTGTCGAGAAACACGTAAAAACCCAGACGGCCGTACTAGATATACAGAGTATAATAGTTTTATTCATCTAACTGTTGTACGTATCACCAAAAACTAATCGAGATAGATATATGGATAGAAATATATACATATAGTATAAATTGACGGGAGGAGTTGAAATCCGGGTGACCTTCTCTGACCCTGCAAGCTGCAATTTGAGTAAAAAATAAGATGTCTTGATGAAACTTTAGTATACGTGTTTCTTGACAATAATGTAAGGAGTGCGGAGACGGGCGTAATCGGGCCATGAAGATATATAAGGGTAATTTGGCACAGAATATAGCAGTAGCAAGAGGCACCTCTGGGCTGAAAATTTGGCAAAAGTGTAATAGGTTTAATGTACAAATTTTTTAGACCACTAAAGCTACAATAGCAAACTCGCTGAAGAAAATTCTTGTAGGAACTTTTACCCCTAGTGAGAAAATTGACGATCTCCCCGTATTACTCTCAAAAACTACAAAAATCGCGAAAAATCAATAATTAAATACGACAGAGACGTTAAATTTTAGGCCCGAGATGGCATGGAAGTACCGGTGCAAAAATTGGATGATGGGCTTGTCACCGCCCTCCTTTAAGTGAAATCATAAATCCCAGTATCAGCTCGACCGATATCAGCCAAGATAGATAGAAAATAAATGAGGCTTTGCACTGCGACCTATGGTCTATTGTGGTCTCTCCTATATCACATATGGTCACAAAGGTACATACTCTGAACAATGAAGCTTATTGGGCGCGACTGAAGTGATGTTATCCCTGTGCACGTAGATGAATCCTAGGAAATCTAGAATTAGCTGTTCTCGAGGTTCATGTACCATGTCGCAAAACCAGAAGTTTGCGCCAGAGACATGCCAATGTTGGACAAGTGCTTGCTGAGCCTGCAGTGGCCTATATACAAGTAGAACGCGACAAGGAGACGGCGGTTGATTATATCTCTAAACTATACCAGGTTGTAACCTCCTAGTATTAGATTGGCATGGCGCATTCCTGCTGCTTACTGGCAGTGCCGAGTGTGCACTCTATCCCCCGTGTGGAGCAACTCCTTTATGGTGTGGAGCCCACCGATATGCTTGTTTCTTGCCCCATCATCTTGGAAGCTGCCATAGTGAGGGTTAGTTTGTCGGCCATAATGCCATCGGCGTAAACCTTGCACCGAATGACCTTGTTTATGAGCAACTCAAAGAACTCATCTACTACTAGGTTCCATTGTAGGGGGAATAAGACTCCACCATGTGGATAGTCTCACGTAGTACCAAGCCGAAGCTTACTCCTCCCATAGTGGTTTCAACTATAGTACAGCCTCTATTCGTCTGCGTACTGGTGCCGCCACATTCCTTTTCTGCAGTGCCTTGATGATTCTTGCGTAGGACGTATTATCAAAAGCACTTTCGATATCAAGAAAGGCCATTTTTCTGGAGTTCAGCCATGAGTTGGTAAAGTATTTCACTGGCTTTGGTTCGTGCAGGTTGCAATAGTATAAAATGTTCGGTTGCATCCGAACTTAGAACTTCCTCAATTGTTTGTTATGTGTTTTTTTTTATTAAAAAAAAAATATTTTTTTTAATTTCTAGACTAGAAAACCAACTTAACTTTTAACTAGGAAATTTTTGAAGTTTTAGCGCGCGAAAATTGAGGAATTGAGGAGAGTTTAATATTTTTGCTAAAGTGTCATGTATGTCATGTATTTTATAATAATTTTTTAAAAATTTTATTCATCGACTAATTTGATAACAACCACAAATTCAAGCATTATTCGACCAAATCATCAATACGCTACGCTTTCATACACAGTACTTTTAATATACACAAAACTATCACTGCAGAAGACAGTATTAGGAGGTGTAAACTAACGCAACACATTAAATAGCCACAGTTGACATTATTATATAGTATATGTTGCTGTCTTAGATTTCCCAAACCACCTTTGTGAGTAGCGAAACGAACAAGAACTGGCATAAAAAATATACGTGCTTAATGAAATATATGTATAGTATATAAAATTACGCCTCCGTAATACCGTGAGGCAGGGGAATCGAAATCGGTTTATATATTTAGAACATATCCGTATATATTTTGTAGACTGTATGATTTTCTTAGTTGTTAAGCAATTATGCTACTGCTATATAGAACCCAATATTGAGACCTACTTGAACTATACCCATCCTCCATGTATACCTAGTGTTCGTATTATATACAAATCTATTACAAAGTTATACACCAAGTACACACATAACTAACTACCTAACTACGAAAATTAGATGTACTGTACTACTCTATATATAGTTAGTATTTGGTAGTCAAAGAGCTATACTCGATAGCCATGCCTAAACCTGCGTTGTGTTAACCCTTGTGAACTACAAATAAATAATTCAAACGAATACATAAATGAACATATGCATACTTACAATAAAAACAATACAAAACACTTAACAATTAAAAAAGAAAACATAACTGTAATAGTTAAAGTTAATTAAAGAAAAAGTTTGCAGCAAAGAAATAGAAGCTAACTACTTAAAAATAATAGTTTAATTTTAGCTAACTAAATGAACTGGTTAATTATGTAGTTACAAACTTGCATATAAACTTATATATTATATAATAGGACTTTAATACAAACCAAATAGAAATAGTATGTGAAGAAATTTGTAGACATTTTGCAGACCCCCAACCAAAGAGAACTATAAATACAACTTAAAAGTTATTGCTAAGAAAAATCTACTACTACAAATATGATGAAATTGGTTTTCGAAAAGATTATATTAACATTAACTAAGTAAATAAAACAGTTAAAACAACTATAGAACTAGAAAAACTTATATTTAGTACGAACTATTATACATACTTAGCTCTTAACATGCTGAAGCTATATTTTTATACCCTGTACAGATTATATTAAGTTTGACACGAAGTTTGTAACACCCAAGAGGAAACAACGGAGTTTCAAAAAAGTATATATGCACTTATGAAGGATGTGCCATTTCGAGATTCCCTACTGTTTTAAAGAAAAAAGACAGAAACTTCAAATTTAATGGGGAATGTTTATTATCATTCGAAAACACTTTCTTAGGCATTTAATTTTTGAAGATTATCTTTTCCAAATGTTGGCCGCGGCTACATCTCAGTTGGTGCATCCGCTGAGTTCAATTTTCGATGACTCGTTGGAGCATTTCGATTGGTAACTGGCGAATGACACACTTGATATTTTACTCCAAGACCTGAATCTAAGCGGAATTGTCAGCATAGACTTAAGACTGTGCTATATCCCCTCAGAAAAATCCTAACGGTGTCGTATCATACAATCTTAGTGGTCAATCGATAGGCCCAAAGCGTGAAATTATCTGCTCACCATTAATTGATGCGATGTGTGGGGAGAGGCGCCGTTTTGTTGAAACCAAATGTCGCTGAGGTCAAGAGTTTCAGTTTCAGGCATTAAATAATCGGTTGTCATCACTCGACTACGATCGCCTTTGATGGTTACGTTCTCATCATCGACATCAGTTTTGAAGAAATATGGACCGATATTTCAACGGCCCACAAAATAATATCAAACCGTTGGTGTTTTTTAAATGAAATGATAGCTCTTTAATCTGTTCAGGTTGCTCTTCGCGCGGCAATTTTGCTTGTTTACATACCCATTGAGCCAGCCACACCGCTGAAAAAATATGGCTCAAAAACATTGGATCTTCTTGGAATTTTTCAAAGCGCACAGAGCGAAGCAATGTCGTTTGAGAAGTTGGAGCGGCTTCAGTCTTGCACAAGCTATACTTTATACGCTTTCAATTTAAGATCTCGTTGTAAAGCGCGCCAAGTCGTTCCATAGTTCAATCCGAGGTGCTGCGAACGGCACTGAACCGACTCTCCACAGTCTTCGTGTACACTCTCAGCTACGGCTGCTATATTTTCTTCACTGCGTGCTGGACGTGGTCTAATGGGTTGAATATTATTATGAATGTTGGGTCTCAAGATGGATTGTGGGCAGTTTTTGGGGGTACCGATCTGAAAATTTGCACACTTCTTCTCTCCCCCAAGAAGCTCTCCATATGTATATCAGAATCGCCGATACCGAACCATTGTAGAATATATCAGCAGCTGCCATACAAACTGACCGACAAAATCAAGTCTTTATGTGGAAACTTTTGGATTTGCTAAGAGTATTATAGCTTCGGAGCAACAGATGTTAACGATTCTTCTTATTCAATATTTCGCATATTACAACGAATTTTCGAACCAAGCTAATTCATAACCCTCGAGGTTATATTCGAAGTAAATTTTGTAAACAAATCTTAGCTTTGACGTTCATCTTATATTATTCCCTTCTTTTAGGCCAAAATTTTGATAACAGTTTCATACTAAACACAAGACCTATGTTCCGCCTAGGCAGAATGTTAAAATATATCTATATATCTATATACATATGTATAGATAAAGTCTGCAGAGAAGTTTTTTTATAGATGAGTGATCAACAGTATTTATAAATCTTCTTCTTTAATGATGTAGACACCGCTTACACCGTTATAGCCGAGTATTTATAAACGGTATTGGAAAAAGTAAGGGCCGAGTGCCAAAGGCAATTGCTACAAGCGATTACATAGTGTCACCCTGTAAAAGATTCCAAAATGTATTCTAAAAAAGTACGAATTTCAAATATTAATCAACAGCCGAAAAGCGTGCAATTTCGAATCTAAGCTGACAAGAACTTGTGTGTTTAAGTTTTTCTTGAAGTTATATAGTTGGTAAAATTGTATATTTCTTTGACTTAGGCGCCAAAATTACAAACCTAAAATTTGATTTTAAGAATTCGTAATTTTTCAATTCAACCACACAATAGTAAAAATATATGTTCAAGCAACGCCTGAAACTATGCAATAAAAGTTGTAAAATAATAAACAATCACATAATAAACCACGAAAAATCGAAATTTGAAATTTATTATCCTTTATCAACATTTTCGAACAAGTTATGTAGTTTTTGTTGTTAAAAATTTATGTATAGATATGTAAAATAGATCATAATAAAATACGAATTGAAGCATCAGGCAACAAGAAGTATAAGAAAATGTTATTTAGAAAAATAAAGCAACGCCAAAAATATATATGACATAATGCTTTTTAATTTTTCAAACACGCTCAGTCCACCTCTTCTATAGTTGGACCACCAGCTGCGCCGGAGGAGCCACCAGCACCCGGAGCACCTGCATTTGGTGGTGGTGGTGGCACGCCACCTTGATACAATCGTGTTATAATCGGACTACAAATTTTCTCCAACTCTTTCTGTCTATATTCGAACTCATCCTTTTCCGCCTGTTGATTACTATCCAACCAGCTGATTGTTTCATCACACTTTTGTAATATCAACTGACGATCGCTGTCCGAAATTTTAGCGCGTATATTCTCATCATCCATTGTGGACTTCATCTGGAAGCAGTAGGACTCGAGCGCATTCTTGGCATTAATGCGTTCACGCTGCTTCTCATCCTCGTTGCGATACTGTTCGGCCTCGTTTACCATGCGCTCGATATCGTCCTTGCTCAAACGACCCTTGTCGTTGGTTATAGTTATTCTGTTTTCTTTACCTGTAGATTTTTCCACTGCCGTCACATTTAAAATACCATTCGCATCAATGTCGAAAGTTACTTCGATCTGCGGTACACCACGTGGTGCCGGCGGTATGCCGCTCAGCTCGAATTTACCGAGTATATTGTTGTCTTTGGTCATGGCACGCTCACCCTCAAATACCTGTATCAAAACGCCCGGCTGGTTGTCTGAGTAAGTGGTGAAGACTTGGGTTTGCTTTGTTGGTATGGTGGTATTACGTTTAATCAGCACCGTCATAACGCCGCCTGCAGTCTCAATACCTAGCGATAACGGTGTTACATCGAGCAGTAGAAGATCTTGCACAGCTTCAGACTTGTCGCCACAGAGTATGGCCGCCTGTACTGCAGCACCATAAGCAACGGCTTCATCCGGATTAATAGACTTATTGAGCTCTTTGCCATTGAAGAAGTCCTGCAGTAATTTTTGCACTTTAGGTATACGCGTCGAACCGCCAACCAAAACAATATCATGTATCTGCCCTTTATCCATTTTAGCGTCACGCAATGCCTTCGCCACCGGCTCCATAGTGCCCCTGAAGAGGTCACCATTCAATTCCTCGAAACGTGCGCGTGTAATTGAAGTGTAGAAGTCTATACCCTCATATAAGGAGTCGATCTCAATGCTAGCCTGCGAAGAGGCTGAGAGCGTGCGCTTGGCACGTTCACAAGCTGTGCGCAGTCGCCTCAAAGCGCGTTTATTCTGCGCTAAGTCCTTCTTGTATTTGCGTTGGAACTCTTGCACAAAATGATTCACCATGCGATTGTCAAAATCTTCGCCGCCCAAATGTGTATCACCCGCCGTGGACTTAACTTCAAAGATACCATCCTCAATGGTAAGTATAGATACATCAAAAGTGCCGCCACCCAAATCAAAAATGAGCACATTACGTTCACTGGTGCCCTTCTTGTCCAAACCATAAGCGATAGCTGCAGCTGTTGGCTCGTTGATTATGCGCAGCACATTCAACCCAGCAATAGCGCCGGCATCTTTAGTGGCTTGACGTTGTGAGTCATTAAAATAGGCTGGCACAGTGACCACAGCATCCGTTACAGGCCTGCCGAGATAAGCTTCGGCAGTCTCCTTCATTTTCGTCAATACCATGGAAGAGATTTCCTCCGGGAAGAAACTTTTCTTTTCACCCTTGTATTCGATGCGCATTTTCGGCTTGCCATTGTCATTGAAGACCTCGAAAGGCCAGTGTTTCATGTCACTCTGCACAGTCATATCATCGAACTTACGGCCTATCAGACGTTTAGCATCTACATTTTGGAAGATAAGACCAGAGAAAATATGGTATCTTGGGGATATTATATGTATGCGTGTGTGGTTAAGTGCAAATTTGTAGTAAATGAATATCAGTACTTAGTTAAATGAAGATTTCATGATAGTGTAGGCGCAGTTAGAAATAGAAACGACAGACCTGATACATTTTATGGCAGGCTGAATATTTTATTACATACATACATTTAACTTTAGTACAAAGAAAGTATTATAAAGAAATTAACATTACGGCTGACAACAAAAATGATTTAAATTTTTAATTTATTAGTCACATGACCAGGCAGAATATACATATTTACTCAAATTTTGGAGTGCAAGAACTCTCTGTATTATAGAACTGAAATGAGAGCACAAAAAATGGTTTTATATTAGAATCGACACGGATTCAAGACTTTTAAATGTAAGGCATACATACAGAAGAGTATTAGAACATAAGGATTAAAATATAGTGTGCTAAAAAGAATTGAATGTGGAAAAATTTATGAAGTTAAAATAATTTCGAATAGAAATTCGGTCAAAACGAATAAAGAAATATAAAACACCAGTTTATTTCATGTAACTCATCTGATGAGTCGACGTTACGAGTTTTCGAGGGAAAAGTTCTGCGAAAGATGTATGGTCCTTTGAACGAATATCGAAGGAAAGATGAGCTGTATGAGATATACGATGACTTTGACATACTCGTAGTTCAGCGAATTAAAAGACAGCGACTACGCTGGCTAGGTCTTGGCGTCCGAATGGACGAAAACACTTCAGCGCTGAAAGGAGTCGACGCAGTACCCGCTGGCGGAAGTAGAGGAAACAGAAGACCTCCACTCCTTTGGAAAGACCAGGTGGAGAAGGACCTGGCTTCGCTTAGAATCTCCACATTACGAAAAGAAGAAACAACTGGCTGGCTTCAAGAAGTATATTCAAGATTAAAAATTATTAACACTCTATTAGCCTGGATTCCTAGACATAGAGGCATCCACGGAAATGAGCTTGCCGATATTCCAAAGAAGCTTCTGCAACCAGACCGATAAGATCGGAACTGTCGTTCTACGCTGTAAGCTGTCACACATTACAAGAGGAGCTACGGAAAGAAGAAATTGTGCGAAGAAATTGCCACTAGAAGCAAATTAAGGCAGCTAGTGGTCACTGCTGGCTAAGGTGCCATTTGTACTGTTGGGTTTCTGTTTTAATGGTCTGAATGCTTTCTCTGCTTAAAGGTCCAAGATACCAGAGCTGCTTGATTACCACTCAATGAGAAGAAAAAGTCAGTATAACGGGTAAAATAATCATGTAGGAGAACACGTCACAATCATTAAAACAGAAGCTTAATTAAGCACTTTTGGTTCAACTGTATTAAATGAGGTAATGCGATATCAGGAGCATAGGCTACAGGTCCCAGCACATTTTTTCAACTTTTGATCTATCTGCAAAAGTTTTGAAATTGAATGCCGAGATCTGGTATTTCCAACAAAATTATGTTCCTGCCCTGTCGTTCCATTTTGGCTACGAAAAAATCTTTCATAACCCGGCATCCTTACTACGCAAACTTGATTACAGACGGAAAGAAGGAATAGGTACTACTTTCAAAACGCTTCAAGACCGAAAAGAGGCTTGATTTTTTTTAACTCCTTTTTTGGAAATCGTAATAAAGTAGCAAAATATATATTTATATCTATAGCATTTCACATGCGATCTTCAATCAGCCATCTTACCTAACCCAACCTAACCCCTTCAGATCATTCAAAACTTTGGGCTTGCCTAAAACTAATTATTTTACTCCTGTCATAGAAGAAGAGGTTTCCGTTTTTACATCAGCAGGCGTCCCGCGTACAGTGTAAATCGATATCATACACTGATTTGTGAATATAAAGGAAAATTCAATGCTCCACTTTACACCATACATTATAGTCTACGAGAGGTGTAAAATGATAGCAGTATATACTATAAAATAAACAAATTTAATATTCGGACATGCGAAACAACGCGGAGAGGCGGTTAGACTGTCTGAGGCAACTGCAACGACTCAAACGTGACGACAGAATAAGATGTAGCGAGTAAACAGAAATCGAATCATACATATTCTTCTGAAAAATAGTTTTTTGAAAGATCGAGGCCAGAGTAAATGTGCAAAATTCTCATTATAGGAGCAACAACGACGAAATATGTAAACTAAACGGCACAAAGTAACATGTGGCACAGTTATAAACAAGGGAGGCGTTGTTCGAAACACAACAATTTCTGAATCAATGAAATTTAAAATGCAACTAAAATTAGCAACACAACACAGGAACAAAAAAAAAATGGACGTGACAACAAAGTAAATTTTAATTGAATGAGCTGGTGAGAAAACAAACAAACTGAAAGACATTGGCCGCCGTAAATGTAAACTTTGGCACGCCATGAACGGGACGAATTGGCTGATGAGTTTGCCAAAAAATAAAGCGACAACACGTCAAATATACCTAAAACCCGAAAAATGATAAATAGAAGGCGACAAGTGCATAATGCGGCATGGCTAAATATGTACAGACCTATGTATGTATATACCCATATTGTAACCACGAGACGGTGCCGCTGAAATACAAACAAACTTATACAGGGCGGTCGCAAAACAATAACAAGCAGCAGCTATGCCCAGAATCTGGTGTCAAATTTAAGGACACCGGCTGATCATTAACCTCAAAAACTTTTTTCAAATATTATGAATACAGTTATGTGCAAATAAAAATATAGAAGATCAACCCGAGTAAGTTTCCGCCAAGAATTGTATGCCTTTGCAAATTCCATCAGCGTATACCAACGACAATTAGGCAGAAACAGTTTACAGTTCTCAATATGAATATTCCTAAAATTTTTTGGGGACTCTTTACTGCCAAAAAAGTAAAAGTTCCACTCTTTACTGGAATTGATATAAAGGGAAGGACTTAACTGATCCACAATTTGTTGGAAATAGTATCACAGTAAAATAAACAGATGTGCGATAGCCGAAATTACTTATCCTTATTCTCTTTTCAGCGTGAATAATCTTTTGAAAAATCAATTACACAAAGCCATAAAGAAGCTCACCCAAAGCTTCAACGAACGTACAAGAATTTACTTTAACTAAAAATTTTAAAAGAGACTGCATTGCGATCACCTTTTAAATGGGCGAGTGCGAAATTTCATGTGGCGTGCATGATTTATAATGACTTAAATGCAATGATAGTGGGTGGCGAATGCCTTACGACAGAATTATTAGTGTTGAATTGTTGTTGTAGTTTTGTTTTTATTTTTTTGCTTGCTTTAAACTCACCAAAGATAGTATTGTTCGGGTTCATGGCAACTTGATTTTTGGCCGCATCGCCAATTAGACGCTCCGTATCGGTGAAGGCCACATAGGATGGAGTCACCCGATTGCCCTGGTCATTGGCGATAATGTCCACTTTGCCATGTTGAAACACACCGACGCATGAATATGTGGTACCAAGATCAATGCCGACAGCAGGCGCTTTAGCCATATTGCAAAAACTTTTGTTGCTGTGCTATACCTTGTCGCGTTGTTGTTGTGGTACTAGCTGTGTTAGCTGCTTTAATTATAGCGTGTGCGCGTTCGATTGACAACATACATACGGTTGTGTGGCGACAATTTTGTTGGCGTCGGCGGCAGCATTGACGAGTGCACAGCCAAACAAAATATGCATGTGAATGTACCAAATTTAGTTGCACCAAATTATGCATCAAGAATGTGCGAATTGCATAAGTATTAATAGGATTTTGCATTTTCACGAAAATTCCACACAAACTTACCGCTTTTAGAAAGGCAGGTTAAAATTGGTTGTCAATTATATTTAGCTAAACCTAAATCTAGACACGCTTTTAGAATGCGTAACGGTATAGGTATAGTGATATGATAAGGAATAACAGGACGAAGGTTAGCACTCGTAGAAATTCTAGGGTTTTCTCTCTTTGCAGCTCCACTGCGGCGGCGTTCGCATATGCGCTATAACGACACGAACGCGTAGAATTTTACAAAAATTTAACAGCAAAAATTTACCACAAGGTTAATTAACGAAATTCGACTTTTTTTCATACACTCAGCACTTTATTTAGCAATGATTCGCTCTTGAAGTTCGATTTTGATTTTGAATTTCTGTTTGCGTTTTTTTATTGTTTTGGTATTTAAAAAATTTGAAATGCTATCTATTTTTGTTTGTCGTCTGACTTTTTCGCACGAATCAAATATTTACGTTAGCAAGTGTTGTGTACTCGTGCATTGCTCGCAAGTGAATGAGCTGAAATGATCGGATTCAGTATTTTCTAAATATTTTCGATATGTTTAGAAAGCGCTGTTAACCGATTCTATGTTGCATTCGGCGAATTTTCTCGATCAGTTTATTAGAAATTAGCAGCATTTTGCAAACTGTCAGATTCTCTTTTATCATGCTCTGTTTTTCACAGCTTCTTCGCATTTCTCAAGCAAAAATGTGGGTAATTAAGTAATTATTAGTGGAGCGCCAGCAGCCAGGCAGAGTCCACCCATATTATTAACCTCTTGCCGGAAGTTAAAGTGCAAACTGTATATACCGTTAACCGTTAGCAACTGCGAAATTTTGTAAAACACTAATATATTATTGTAAAAGTTAATTATTAATTTTTATTGATGCGTTTAGTAATGCATATGTTGTATTATTCCATAATTTCTTCATTATCTCTGCTTTTATTTCATTAACTGTAAAAGTTTTGTATTTTTTTCAACAAGTGAATACTTTTTCGACCATTTTCTCTATATTATTTTTGTTCAATTAATATTACAATATTAATTTGCTTACATATTTACCAAATTATACTTCTAAAAGTCATCTTGTGTAATTAACTGAAATTTTTATTTTTCAGACTGTTTGCATACTCCTGTTTACATTTAATGCGCAAATTTATTAATAAATTCTTATTAAAATATTTCTTGTTATTCTTAAATGTTTCATTGTTTATTTGTGTAGGTATTTTCATTGTTAATTTAGAATTCAATTCCACTACGGGTACACTGTTTGTTGCTGTTTGCAAATTTTTATTAAGATGCTTAATGAAATCTCGTATTATGATAATATGTATGTATGTATGCATGTATTTATAAGTGTATTTATCTGCTGCTGTTAAGTATGTGCCATATGATTGCGTTTGCAAATTTTTATTTGCTATGTTTATAATTAACTTGGAATAAGTATATCAACACCTGTTCCATAAAAATATGCATCTCTACGAATTATGGGAAATAATATAAATTTTTTCGTAGGGATGAAGTAAAATATATGTACAGAGTAGTAAGCAAACATATTTGTTAAAAAAAATAATGTACATTTTAGATTTTAGTAAAAGTATGTATAAAAGTAAAAGCTTAATTTCCATAGAACTTGAAATAAACCCCCAAAGTCTTTCTTGACAAAAAACTATATCTATATTGAAAGAATAAAAACTAATTTTAATAAAAGCTTATTCTTTATATACTTTAGTTTGCTGAAATACTTATGGTTTGAATATAAAATAAAATTATGTGATTAATAACAAGCGCTCTACTCTCATTTTTGTTAATCAATATTATGTTTTTGACATTTTATCTATTTAAAAATTAATAGTTTTTTATGATAAAGCTTTATTCAATTTAATTGAAAATAACATTCATCAACTGGCCTTTTATACTTAATAAAATTAAAGTTTTTAGTTTTTTATTTAAATTATTTAAGTGTATTTATTATAGATATTAAAATTATAATTTTGGAATTAACACAGAACTTTTGAAATTCTATTTCATATATTCATAGTTTCATTAAGTAAAGGTAAATATTGAAATTTTGGCAATCAAATTGCATATTTTACACTATTATTAAGAAGTTAGTCAGCTAGTTGGGCATAAATTTTATTTAAGTTAATAGTATTTTCTTGAAGGAAATCAAGAACAAAAAAAGATGTTGTGAAATATGGAATTAAAAAAAAATTAATGTTTTTTTGTAGTAAAAGTAAAGCCGAAAATAAATATAATTAATTAGTTCGTTCTTGATTCAACACAGTATTTAAAAACATAGAAATTTTGAAATTTTCACTTTTATAATTTAATAAATTGAAAAATGTCTGTGTACAAATGATAAAAAATAAGCTGACGAAACCCCATCATTTTGAGCACATTGTTGGTAAACAAGCAATGTTATTTTCGCTTGCTTAATATTTATGTATATAACACTTACTGCACTCTGTTTAATGCCACTGAAATGTTATTTTAAATGCTTACAGCATTACATAAACAAATTTTCCACGAATTACAGTACTTTACACTTCGTTTTTTCATACAACGACCGCCATGTTGACAAGCTGAATGTACAACGTACATTTATTTTAACTGATATATATTATATAAATAATGTTTAATAACATAACAATAAACTAACTAATTAGCAACACAAAATAACTATTGTTAATAAAAAATTAGTACTGTAAACTGTTTTATTAACGATTTCAAAGAACAGCACTTGAACGAATCACACGCAATGACAACTATGCAAACTTTCCGGCGGATGGTCGGCAATCACATCGTGCACGTTTTGTGCGTTAGCATAGTGTTGCCGAATTCGCTAGTTATGCGGAGTGTACACTGCATATAACTTTTTGAATACAGAAGTACGCACACAAGCGGTTATGTTGATAATTAAATATGCGTAAATAAAAACGGTAAGACTTGGGTAGCTAAGAATTAAATGAATAATTTTTAGCGCTTTTGTTTAAATTGTGTAATAATTATTTGTTTTCGTGATTATGTGTATGGCTGTTTGCTACTATATTTGTTATTTACTATAAAGTTGTACGAAAAACATAAGGTCAATTATACACTTCACTTCCTTTAAAGTTTGTAAACATTAATTATATTTTATTTATGTAATTAAATTTTGAGCATGATCGACGCAACTCACTGCAATATGCCGCTGTTAGGTATGAAAAAGTATGCATGTGATTTTGCCAGTTACATATATTTAAGAGAGCTTCATTTCATTAATATAGTATTAACGTTATTTTTTCCTTAAGTTTGTTGTAACATGCTCAAACCAAAGCTTAATCACGTGATTAGCGTTGTGGATTGCATTAAGTTTCATATCTACTCAATTTAGTAAGGTATTTCCATCTTAATTGTTATTTCATAAACTCTGCACTGCGAAGTAGTATGAAAACTTAAACTATATGAAATTGAGCGCCACCTATTGGCACGTTTACCAAAAAGTACCAAAAAATAGGTCCAACACTGTTGCTATTGACAGTAAAAAATTGTGTAGTCTGATTGTAGCAACGATAATAACAACAATGTGTACAGTCGTGTTTAGTGTGTAGACTAATTTTGATTTGAGGCGCATAAGTTTTGGTTTGAACATATCTTTAGTGTTGACTAAACACTTGATTAATGGTTTAATATACATACATATATGTACATATGTATATAGTAATTTAGCGTTCAATTTTGAGAGCCGCCAAACTTTGCTCAGCTTGCATTATAAAATTATCACCACTTTTGGCGATCATATCAAATACTATTTAGCAAATTGAGTCAAGTCCCCTTTTTATTGATCTAAAAATTTTATTTTCACTTTTTATGTGCTCACAATTTGTTTATGTAAATTTTTTTGAAAACGTTGTATGTACGAGTACTTCTCCATTTTTATTATTTTTTTTCATGTTTTATCATTTATATTACGCTGTTGCCGTTAAGTTTTTAGTTTATTAAATTGTTTATGAAAAATAAGTCAGTCAGTTAGGCATATGTGGATTCGAAAATTCATTTGAGTATATGCTATTTTTAATAAATGTATACGTGTTGATGTATATATATGCAAATATGAGTGTCGGTAAGTCGTTAGGGTAGCCTACAATTTATTTTTTATTTTTTATTTTTTTGTTTGTATTATGTTTTGTAATTGTCTTTTATTTAAAATATTTGTATTTTAATACATATTTCAGAATTAATGCTACTTTGGAGTTTTAAATTTCATTTATTTTCCCATAGAAAACTTACTTTAACAAACATATTTTAAGTTTCCACTAATTTAGTACCAATGTTAGTTTTTTTTTACTCAAAGGTATATTTTATTTTTTGCCGACAATATAGTAATTATTACAATTTTTCACTTGTCATGCTACGCTTTTAACTTTATTTAATTTAATTTGCATTTTTCATTTAATATTAAAAAATCTTATTAATGTCTACATTATAGGTCGCATATTATTTTATTTTAGTTTATTTGTATTTTTGTTTTTGTTTTATTTTGTATGTAAAGTCTTAACGTTTAAATAATAATGTGAGAAAGTGCAAGTCTCTCTTGTTCATGCAGCTAAATAGGCTAACGCCAAAGTTAGTTTGCGCTCTCTGCTTCCACCACCATTGTATGCAACAACTACTACTCGTATGTGCGTATTTGCGTTCGTTTCAGCAAGGTAATCAGTCAACAAGTGAAACGACTATGGTCACATTTCAAACGAACTCCTCCTGCTCCAGCCAGGGATGATTTAGGCATTCGGCCGCTGAAGCGCGTATTACGGGATTGTATTCGAGCATCGGTAGTAAAAAATCAGAGAATTTTTTAGCCTCTATGGGATCCCAGTCATATTTTTCGATGAGTACGTTCAATAGACTCCACGGTTTCAATTTCGTAATGTTACGCAAGCTGCCTACAAATTATACAGGAAAAAAATCGAAATTAAAAACAATAATTATTTTAATTACTTTATTTTTTATGTTACCATAACTAGTGAAGTGTTTAAGTCCATTCCTGCCACGAAATATCACGGAAGGCGGTATGGCGCCTAGCAATTCAATTATATGTGCAAAATGATCTTCATCGCGTGAGTAAGTCTCACCCATATGCGGATCAAAGAGATAATCACCGGTCGCCAGTTCGAAGGCAAGACAAGCTGTACTCCAAATATCAGCGGAGTAAGTGTACGGTGCGCCAAGCAATACCTCTATGGAGCGATATTGTCGCGTTTGTATGTCATCAGTGAAATGATGATACTGCGTAAAAGGAATTAAATAAAATTTTTATTTATTTTTATATTACTAATAGTAACAAGAACAAGAAAATGCGTCAACTTCGACTGCACTGCAAATATAATACCCTTCACAATTGAATTTCTTATAGCACTAAAGGGTATCTAAAGATCTTTATCTTGATATTGAAAGGCTAGTTTGTATGGCAGCTATATGCTATTTATTATTAGGAGAAGTTATTGTTTGTTTCGACAATAAACCCAGCCAAATTTGGTGAAGATATCTTGTGAAATAAAAAAATTTTTCCATACAAAGACTTGATTCGGTTTGGTCCGTTTGCATGGAAGCTTAAGGTTATGGTGGTCCGGTATTGATCCGGCTCATACCATCTAAAGTTGTTTGCACTTTTTAATAGTACCGTTATCTGGGTACTGAGTGGGGTTATGGTCCGATTTATTTCATTTTCACACTACCGGTAAGAGTTCGTATAGGATTTATCATGAGCGAATCTGGTTGTTTTGGCTTGAATAGTTTAAGGCTACGTCCCTTGCTACTGCAACGCCTTGTACCAAATTACAGTCCTATAGCTTAATTAAGTGCTTAGTTATTCCACTTTATAAGTTTTCCTTTAAATGCGGTTTGTGGGCGGGGCAGTGATCCGATTACGCGAATCTACAAACTCAGCCTTACTTTTCTGCCAAGGAATATATTCGCCAAGCCATCCAGATATCTCAACTTTCACTCAAGTTACATCTTGCACGGATGGAAGAACAGACAAAGAGTCACTTGAATTTCAACTCGTCTAATCGTTCTGATCATTTATACATTGTATATAACCCTAAATCTATCTCGCTTAGTAAAAGGTGATACATACAACCATAAGGTGAACAAAACTATTATACTCTATAGCAATATGTTACAAAATTATAAAAATACTATTTTAATAAATCTTTAGAACTTACGTCATAGCAGGCATTTCCCAGGTCAGCAATTTTAACGCGTACATTGGTGTTGTTAATCAACGCTTGTATGGCATTTGTATAGGACTGGGTCTAGGAAATGAAAAATAATTAGTTAAATAGGTTCTACTTTATAATATTAAATTTATAGCAAACGCATAATAAATACTTGAGTAAAAGTATGTAAAAAAATAATAGCGAACTGTGCAGTAAAAAATAAATTAAATTATATTCAATGCTATGAAAATGTAAGAAATATATGCGCAAATACATATACCATAAAAGTTCTCGTAACTATTTAATAAATGTTTTAAAAATCTAGCTCGTAGTTTAATGACACATGACCATCGTTAAAACTGTCAACTTTTTTCTCAAATTTATATGTATAGCATAGATCAACAAGAGCGCACTCTGTTAAATTTAACACAGATTACGGCTCGATAAACACAAGAGGTTAGGCGACATTATTTTGACAACGTGCTTGTGTCAGTGTTTACAAGGATTTTTATGACAGGAGTAAATTCGGTTTTGGAAATGACATGAGGAGTAGTGCTAGGTTCTTAAAATAAAAATACTCATAAGTATAGTATGTATGAGCAATTGCAAACTAGAAAAGCTACTTTAAATAATACTAATTACCATAATATAAAATTTCATACAAAAAACAATTTGTTTTAAATTTTCGCAAAAAGCAAAACTTTTTAACGATACAAAAACTTGTTGAGAATTATTGAAAGTATATGTATGTATATAATATTAATTTTTTGTATAAATACTGCAAGAATTGACAAGTGTCAACTAATGTTTAAAAAATAATAGCATGTTTCCACAAAGTTTTGTGTTTTTCTATGGTTTACGAACATCAAAAAACGTTTTTATTGTCAAACATATAGTATTTATATAAAAAGTTTCTTAAGCGTATACTAAAAGTTATGAAGATTTCGTAAATAAAAAAATTTTGTGTAATTAAATTGATGTTTGGTTAAAACAAGTACAATAAATGCTTTAAAAACTTTGTGTAATTTTTTTAACGTTTTTGATTGAGGATGATTTATACTAACATGAAAAATATGTTACAAAAGTAAGAGAAATAGTTATTTTTATGCAATGTAAATATAAAAGCAACTCTACTCGCAATACTACTTATAGAATCGCTATCATTTTTTGAAAAAAATTGCTTGCTTTGCTTGCTTGCTTACTTTTTAAAAATTAAAATGTATTTTTAGTTAACGATAGAGAGATAAATTTTAATACAAAGGTAAACAACATACTTTTGAAATTTGATTAGAGAAATAAATAACATAATTTTGGTGGAGAAATGGTAAACATTTTGAATACTTTAACAGTAAACATTTGATATAAAATGCTCTCTAACTAATTACTATAAAATATTAGTAAATTTTAAGGCCTTCACAATGATTTTTGGTTTTTTATATATTTTTACTGCGTCGATTGCGTGCATTATTGTTACTTCTTTTATCGAAAGCCTACTATTTCGCTTTAAATAATATTTTTTTTCACCTGTAAGCCCTTTAAAAGAAATAATAAAATAAATAAAAAAATACCAACCAGTACTCATGTCAATAACCAACTGAATATTGAAAAAAAAAACTTGTTTGGAGCCTTTTTCTAATAAATGATTAACTATTTTTACTTGTTAGTTCTTTATCTGCGACATTTTCCTAATCATTTAATTGTTTTATTTTCTATATGTTATATTTTACTCTTTATTTTTAATAATAAATAAAATCCTCTACAAAAAGCCAAAGCTGCAAAAGCGACTACTTGAATTTAAGCCTAATTGCTACTGAAGCAAATCGCACTTTTTGTGAACGCTACATTAGCATTTGCTGTCCTTATAGCAACTGAAGGCAATTATCGATAACCGTAAACTGTCACTAGTTATTTAAATATCAGTAGAGCCGTATAAAAAATTGAAATTTTTATTAAAAAAATATTATGCTTAATTAATAAAGAAATTTAAAGTATTTTTTTACGAAACCAAACAATTATAACAGGATATAAATACAAATTGAGTAAAAGTCACTAAGAATAAAGTCACTGATATACTATTAAGGAATCAAATTAACATGGTGGCATATATAAGGAAACTTGAGCAATGCATTTCCGTTAAGCTAATAGACAATTGACTCAATAAAAGTAACGTACTACAAAGTGGAAGGTAAAGGTACGTTGTAGCACAAACTAATACAATTACTTAGGAATGATGTACATATGTATTTAGATACTTTAGCAAACTATGGATTTAAGTGCTTATACAGTTAAAGAACTATGTATGTATTTTTTTTGTCAGCACAAAACTATAAATGCACAGCATAAGTACAATTTATCAAAGGTATGTATGTAAACACATTAATACATACATACATACGTGTACAATTTGAGAGCAGAGTTACCTTTTCGGTAGCGGCATTTTTGCTATTTTTAACATCTTCGTTGTTATTTTGTGATGTTGCTTGTTGTTGTTGTTGTATTAATGATTGTGCTTGTGTTGGTAAAGCTAGTGAAGGTGCTTGTGATGTGAGTGATGGTAGTATCTGTTGTTTTTGCTGTTGTAGTTGTTGTTCATTGTGTGGTGCTTGTGCTTGGGTGTTTAGAGTAATTTGAGACAACGCATTATTAACGTCGAAATTTTCACTTTTTGTACTTAATAAACTTAATATTTCGATGCCATTGATTGCTTCGGTGGTAGTTGTTGTTGTAGTAGTAGTTGTTGTTGTTGTTGTGCTTATCATGTCACCAATATTGCCGTCACCATCGATCGACTGCAAAAATATTTATGAAAAACGAAAAGAAAAAAGGAACAAACGAATTGGACACAAACGATTGCAGGTGATTGCGGTTGGTTGTGAGAGTGCTGATGATGATGGTGGGTGTTGGCGAATGATATTGGGCGCATATTATTAATTGAGTGACAAATAACTACTTAGCATATGTACATATGTATGTATTTAAATCAATTATTGTGAAAGGGCGTTATTGAAAGCTAGTGCGTTGATATGCATGATAGGGTGTGTGCCGTTTCCGGTTGAAGCCAAAATGTTATGACACTATTGCGTGTAGGGAAATGAAATTGATTTTGATAGCTGCTGCTGGTGCAGTAATGAGTAATTGTAACATAAAAATATTATAAAAAAAACTCAAAAAAAAAATATAAAAAAAAGTTGCCGGGAATGTGTGATTATGGTGTATTATTGCTGGATGATTGTTTTCGCCATTTCATAAGCGTTATTAAACATGCAGTAATAACAAATGTGTTTTCTATTGCTTATGTGTGTATATCTTAATATTAATTTCATGTTACTTAAACACTTACTAATTTATTTAAAATTGCAAACAACTTGCACAACTTACCTTGGCAGTGATTTTCTTCTCGGCTCGATAGCGATTATTTATATTGCCCGTTGTCGCATAAGGTGTACCACCGCCTATTGAAGGGCTCTCTGTGCCAGCGCGTCCACCACCTACACCATCATTTTCACCTATTAAAGTGGCTGAATATTTAGACGCCAACGATGATGCAGTCGTATTCGTATTAAATGTTGCATTGCTGTCATCCTTGCTAAGTGCCGTTATCGCCGCAGCTGTCATTGCTGAAGTTGCAACGGTAGTTGTTGGCAACGGCGTGGATGACGCGGAGGAATTATTGCCCGTACCCGTGCTGTTTGTTGTTGAAATATTCATATCGGTCATTGACCATTTACTGCGACTCTTCGCTTGCTTTTCAATGGAACTAACTGTAAAGAGCGTGAAAACTAAAAATTAGTAAAAATTAAAACAAAATAAAACGTTAGCTGCACCAAAGCTATAATATCCTTTAGAAATAAAAAAAAGCTTCCATACAAGAACTGGATGTTGAACGGTCAAGTTGTATGGCAGCTATGTATATGTTATAGTGGTGCGATCTGCACAATATATTCTTCAGAGCTTGTAGCGTTGGCTTGAGTAATAATCCGTGCCAAATTTCGTGAAGATACCTTTTCAAATAAAAATATTTTCCAAACAAAAGCTTAATTTTGATCGATCTGTTTGTTTGAGAGCTCTATCCCACAGTGATCCAATATCGGTATTTCCGATAAAATGACAGCTTCTTGATGAGCAAATAACGTCTGCACAATTTCCGATTGATATCTCAAAAACTAAGGGCCTAGTTCACGCATATACAGACAGACAGATGGACATACAAGGTGCGTTCCAAAGTAAACAGGAATCTAGCGCCCCCTGGTGGCTCCATCGATATGTCGGCTGGTGCGTTAGAATCTGCTATCTTTATCGATTAGCCAGTGAGAATTTCATTTTAAGTGTCAGTATGTTTGTATTATCGGTGCGAAAATGAACTTCGAACAAAGAGCCAACATTAAATTTCGTTTTAAAATTGGTAAAACTTTTACCGAAACGTTTCAATTGATGAAACAAGTTTAGGTGATTATTGCTATCCGTGTGGTCGTGAGGACATAAATGACGATCAACATGTTGGCCAATCAAAATCCGTGATCACCGGAAATTCCATCGATACCGTGCATGAGTTCATTAAAAATCAACCGAAATCGTTATTGAACTTCATGGAAATGGAATTGAATTTGTTCCACCCGGCCAAAACGTTAATGCAGTATTCTACCTTGGAGTTTTGAAGCGTTTGGTGCGCCGTATTCGTCGTGTTCGGCCCCAATATTGCGAAGATGAAAGTTGGCGTTTGTTGCACGATAATGCGCCGTCTCATCGATCGACGTTTGTGACTGATTATTTGATCAAAAATCACATTTTAACCATTAACCACTCCTCGTATTCACCTGATATGGAACCATGTGACTTCTTCGTTTTCGGAAAAATGCATTTGCCCATGAAAGGAAAGCGTTACGCAGACGTAAAGGTCATTCAAAAGGCTTGCACCGGTTACTGGCGGCCATACCGGCCAACGAGCTAAAGCATTCGTTCGATATGCTTTGGACCGTGCAAAAAGCTGTATTGAACCAGAAGGAGACTATTTTTAATAAAATAAATTGATTTTGCCGAAAAAACCATTTGTTCTGTTTTGTTTTTTTTTAAGCCCTGTTTACTTCGGAAAGCATCTTGTATGTATATAGCTAAATCAACTCAGCTCGTTATGCTAATCATTTATACGGTCTCCGACGTTTTCTTCTGGTTATTACAAACTTTATGGCAAACTTAATATTTATATATATCCTGTTCCACATATAATAATCAATATTACTGAAGCGATACTTACTATATGAATCCGGAAAGTCCGCACCCTTCACGCGTAAACTAGCGATTTCATCGTCAATTTGCTGATTCACCACTGACTCATTATCGATCACCAATAATATGTTCTCAGGCTTAATATCCGTATGTATAATACTACATTTTGTGTGCAAATAATCCAAACCCTCCAATACTTGTTTGATAATGTTGCGCACTTGACTTATGGCCAAACCCTGATAGTTATTCTTTACGATTAACTTATATAAACTGCAACCTAGTGCTTCGAAAACCAAACAATAATGTTTGCCATTAACGCCACGTATCGTAAAATGATTTAACAGTCGTACGATGCGTTCTCGTCGCATATCTAGCGGATCTGCATCGCGTACAGCTTCGAGTAGACGTATCTCATCGGCGGCCGTTTCGATATAATGCGGTGCACTCTTTACCACCTTCAGTGCGACGTATTTTTCGTCTCTGCATTTGGTAAAAAATATATAGTGAATGTTAAAAAGCATAAAAAATACATAAATACTTACTTGAGATCTCTGCATAGCCAAACGGTGGAGAAATGTCCCCAACCAAGTTTGCGTACAACACGAAAACGATTGTCAAATATATCGCCAATTATAACTGGATGATAACCACCACGACAATATTGCAATGGATCCTCTTGTTCCTCTTCTGAACCGTACAAACTGCTATCCGGCGAATCGGGAAAGACATCGTCAGTGGTGCTCATGGTGCCACGAGGCTCGGAACTGCGAATGTTTAAAAAAGTTTGGAAAATTAATTAATTGTTTGATTAAATTGCTGTGCGTAAAATTCAAATATTGCAAAACATAGCCATTCTTAAAGCTACGAATAGTGCCTGGATACAGAATGAGATATAGGACCTATTGTCTAAATAAAAATATTTTCAATCCGAAAAAGTGTGCTCACGAGCAGTTTTGTGAGTTAAATGCAATAAAACACAACTTTTTCCCGCAGAGGAAGTTCGCTTTTAAGAAAACCTTTCGATGTTATTCCGTTTTGAAAAAAAAATCTACCCGAAAAAATGTTTTCAAATGCAATTTCGTTAGTTAAAGAGGTTCCAAGGTGGAACATTCCTCCACGGAGGACACCGCTTTTTGAAACTATTCTTGAGACCTGCATAACACAATCCGCTCAAATGGTGCAATTACATTTCCCGAACCTCCATGCGTTGAAGTTCAAGCAAGTGAAGAAAATTCTCTGAGCGCCATTCACTTGGGAGTTCAAGCAGCTCACGATTTCCGATCTTAGATCAAGTATCCTCTGGGTAGCCAAAAAATATCCGATTAAAGACGAGCTAAAGTGAGAAGGCGAAACATCTCTCCCCAGAGTTGTGTGCTGGGTTTGGGAAAAGAACAAAACAGACTCGGATGAGAGAACGAGGATAAAACGAAATATCTTCTGTCATTAAACAAATAGTCCTCACTCTCCCGCCTTCGATCCTACGTAACTGTTGACAGTCACAACATCGCAGACGTAGATAATTTCGTTTACTTGGAACTGGCATTACCACCACCAACGATGTTATCCTATTCAACGAAGAATTACTCTTGCACCGTCCTGCTATATAGTGCTGAGGCATAGACGATGACAACATTTGTTGAGTCGGCGTTACGACTTTTCGAAAGAAGGATGCTCATTGCTCATTGGCAACGGCGAATACCGCAGTCGATGGAACGATGAAGTGTACGAGATATACGACGACATTGACATAGTTCAGCTCATTAAGAGACAGCGGCTACGCTGGCTAGATCATATCGTCCGAATGGATGAGAACACTCCACCCTTGAAAATATTCGACGCAGTACCCACCGGGGAAAGTAGAGGAAGAGAAAGATCTTCACTCCGTTGGAAGGACCAGGTTAAGAACGATCTGGGTGCACTTGTAATATAGAAAAGGAAGAACGACTGGCGCGCTGTTATAAATCCGGCTATAACCGCATAAGCCGTGTCTACGCTAATAAAGAAGAAGAATAGCGACAAAAATCTTTGTTGACGAAGCCATTAATCCAAAAATTATACTCATTTCAGAAGACCGTTGTTTTAGCGAAGTGCTCTTAAACCGGAGAACGGAAGTTTACGTCGTAATTTTGGACAATTTCCAAGCGCGAAAAGTAGCAGTATTCCTGCTGGTATACGCAGGATTTAATGAATATGAATTTAATTTGACTCCGAACGATATTTAGAAGTTTTTACTTCTAAGAAGAAGGTTCGAAGCATTTCAAACATTGTTCGGAAACTATAAAAAAAAATTCTATAAATATTCGTTCTGCTTTGAAAGGTATTTTAAAATATCCAGGGATAATCATTAGAGTTATTTATTGGCCTTAAAGCCTTATTGACGAAGAAACTCATAAACAAACTACTGCCATCTTCCAAAGAAAACGTCTTAAAACTTTCAGTGTATAAAAATATGGGTCAAGCACTATTCGCAAATATATACATAGGCAATAACTTAAAAGCAGTCTCACAAAATCGAACACACACACACATCAGAGCAATAATTTCCGCTTCAGTTTCCGCATCCACCTCGATTTCATGGGCAGCGCCACCAATGGTCAACGGTTCCATGCGCACGGGCAAAAAGTTCTCATCCTCATTCGGCAACAGATAACTGGCACGTGCTGGTGATGTATTTGGCGGCGTCAAGAGCTCTAGCTGCTGCTTATGTATTAATTGTTGTTGCTTCAGCTCCAGTTTTTCCTGCGCCTTCTTCTGCTTGTGTGTCTTTTTCGAACGTATCGCAATCAAAATGGGACCCGCCGAAACGCATTTCCGTTTCTTAGTTATGCGTTTGCGGCGACGCTTTTCCTCAATCTCAAGCATGCGCTGGTTGGCAGCCTCAAGCGCAGCACGCAACTCTGACGGCGACACAAAATTGAAATCACAAACTAATTCACGTGTCACAGCGGGTGTTATACAAGTCGTCGGTGTTGTGGGCGTGTCGATTGAGAATGAAGCTCTACTCACTTTGGCATCTGATGCCAGCACTTCAATGCGATTTTCCGCCATTACAAGCGGTACTTTCGGCATAACTGCTACCGTCGGACCCACACTTGCTGTTGTGGCCGTTGGAGTTGCTGGCGCTTTGGTCGATTTTATCCAATGCATGAGAAAAAGGAAGAGCAATAACAAACAAACTTTGATAGCGAACATGAATACTTGATCGTTGGCGAGTAGTGTGGTCCAATGCGCCAAGCGCGTGCCATAATCGATGCCATATTCCAATGTGATGTGATAAAAGTCTTGACAATGCTGCAGCGCTAGCAGCAGCGTAGGCCACATGTGGTGTAGGAGGAGTGTATAATAGTGTGTGTAGAGTGCATGTAGTCGCTTCCAGCGCGGTGCATCTGCTAGTCCACAAATTTCCTGCTCTGGCGAGGTCAGTGCAAAGTCGTAAAACTCGACTCGTTCGCATGTATCCTGTGTGGTTACGACGCTGCTGTGTAGCGCATTGAGCAGCTGTTGGAGATTGAGCGCGATTTTTTGCAGCGACGTTTGTATGTGATGCATGTTGCTCTTGTTATTATTTTTCAGTTTTGAGGACTGTAAATTAAACTACTCATAACATTTTTTGCGTTGATTTTTTTCAAATTCTTTTCATCTAAAATTTTTAAATATTTAAATATTTTAATTCATGTTTGCTGTTTTTTTTAGGGGAGCACAGTGTATTTGGTAATATTGGGTTGTCAAAAAAGTCTTTATGGACCCGATACAGTTTCCATTTCCACCGCACAACGATGGTTTCAACGTTTTCGTTCTGGTGTAGAGGTGGTCGAAGATGCGCCACGCTCCGGAAGGCCTGTCGTCGAAAATTGCCATAAAATCGCTGAATTGGTCGAAAGAGACCGGCATAGTAGTCATTAAACCATTATAAACCATTTGAAGAAGCTTGGAGTCACTAAGAAGCTCGGTGTATGGGTGCCACACGAATTGATTCAATAAAAATACCGCAAGACTTTTTTTACAACCCAATATCTACGCTTCTAATTAAGATTTTAAAATTAAATACGTCCTTAATTATCTCATTTGACTACCGAAATAGTACATATAAACTTAAAAAAAGTAGAAATGAAAGATTTTCAGACGAATTTAATTCAACTCCCTACTCATTAATGAAGATCATGAATAATAAGAAATATGAAATATGGTACGGAAACTCCGGTGTGGCGGACATAAGGGACGAAACCTCGTCTTAACTTGTATCAGTCTATGTAATTGCCAATGAGATCATTCCCAGAATGATAAGATTATGTCACAATGTCATAAACGAAACGATTGATCAAACTTGCATAGTAATTGTAAACACTCCCACTGGTTTGAGTCCACAGTGGTAGATTGGGAACGGTTCCGTTGACTTCCTGTGTTTTACTACTTGGTGGTGGAACCTTAAGCCAGCTTGGAAAGCGGCGGTCAGCTACTAACAACCGTGCAGCCTCTAAATACTTCTCGTCCAGAGTAAATCATAGAGCTCTAGGAAGCCTTCAGCATAGTTCACTTTTCTATGGCTCTTGGAGTTCTAATTGAACAGTGTTCGTTCGGAATTCATGTGGTAAGATTGAAAATTTCACCAGAGCAGAAAATGAGATAGAATCATATCCACTTCCATCTCGAATGTCCTGCCGTTGCCTGATCAAGGCTAAAACACCACATAGAATATAATTTCCTATACAACCAGGTGCAGGCTGGGGTCATGTTTAGAAGTTAACGTAAGAGAGGAAAGTTCTCTGAGCGCTATTCACTCGGAAATGGTCAGAAACGGTTATTTTACATACATATGGCTCAGGCATACTTCTGGTCTTAGAACAAGCAAGCTGGATAGCCAAAAACATCCGAAACCTCCGTCCCCTGGGTTGTGCGCTCGATTTGTGACCACGTAAAAAAGTAAGGGTACGCACCTGGAATGGTCCCTTAACTGGGAAGGTGACGCTGCCCAGCTGGGTAATATCCACGGTAGAACAAAGGCTGACATCACCGCCGTCCAAGGAGCCCGATGGACGGGACAAACACTGAGACTAGTAGGTCCAACTGATGCTACTTCGGACTAAGTAGTCAATTGCAAACAAATTCGGATTGGGTAGGCAGATCGAGAAGACTACATGAAATTTTTAAAGCAGAGCATCAGGTAAACAATAAAGCACCTCTTGTGCACTTGTCCCGCAAGATTACGCTGTAAGCATCTGGGGTCCCCACGGTATAATACACTCCTAAAGGATGACTACTTCTCTTGGTCATAGGAACAGAACTCCACCAAGTATCACAAAGGACCAAAACTGATCGATGCGTGGGTTATTGTCCTACCAGTTTAACCTAACCTAACCTCAAAATCTAATATATTGGGTCTAAAACAGTGAAACCGTTAGTTCTTAGCAGGTATAACATCTCTATAACCAAAATTGGGTTTTAGACTAATTCTTATGCTTTGAATTTTTTTGCTTGTCATTTCGAAGATAATATTTTTGATTTGAAAATTAAAATTTTTGTACTCAAAGAGTTTATTATATAAGCTCTCTTCACATAAAATTTTGCTTAACTCAATTTTAATCACTAATTCTCCCTAAACAAGACACTGTGCGCCACCTTTCTTTGCCGGTTTTAAGGTAAAAAATTGTTCTTTATCGTTACATCAATTTGCCTGTATGTGTTAATTAATGTTTATGCGTGCAGCTCGCGTTCTGCTGCTATTTTTTTTTAGCACTGCTCGCTTTTTATATATTTACAGCTATTTTACAATTTCAATTTTCTTTTCCGTATATTTGCGCGGCTTCTGCGGCACTTTCACACCTCGCGTATATGCTTCTATACATATGTGTTTGTATGTATGTATATTAGACGTAAGTACTGACATTGACGCTTACGCGGCGCGTGCAACGACGCAGTTTATTATTGTTTACGAATGAACTGGCTTATTTTTGTTGCAACAATTCACATCAAAAACGTCTGCGCTGAAGTTATTATTATTATTTTAATTGGTTTTGCTCGTTATTATTGCAGTTGTTGTGCACTTTCGCATTAGTCATAAATAATTGCACAATTTTTTATGGTCATAACTCATGGCGCACACACACATATGTATGTATATGTATAAAAACCGTTAATTTAAATTGGTAACATTACTTCGAGATTATTTTAGTTTATTTCTGTATTAAAGTAGCAACATATTTGCGTGATTGTCGTAGTTTGTTCTGGTGAGTTGACGCGTTTTCGCGATTTCGTTTGCATTTAATATTCGTTAAAGCATTACACTGCTTGAATTTTCATCATTTTTCATGCACTTGTGTAAAATTTAAAAAATTTTCGTTTTTTTTCACCATTGTAAATGCTTTATTTACAATAAATATTTTTTATTTGCGTTTAAATTTGATTCTTTTCGCGTTTCGAAAGTGTCCAAAAAGTCCTGCTTACATAACGTGCGCATTCGAGCGATTTGACCAACGTTATGTGTACGCGCGCACGGCCAAGCACCGAGAATTATGAGAAGTGTTGGCTGTTTTTAATAAAAATACTAATATAAAACTCGCTCGCCGCGCTTTGTTGTTCTTTTTCATGTTTTTCAATTGCCAGCGCTTGAATTTTCACTTTGTCGTAGGCTATGTACAGTGTTTGTTGTTATTTTTTCACGCCAAAAATTTTACTTTTTATTCTATTTTCGCACGTCATTTTGAACAGTTTTTCGTGATTCTAGCTAAAAATGCCGTCAGTTCTAGCCGCACAACGGCAACTGTTTTGCCGTCAGCATTGTCAGCGCGTGAGAGCGGCCACAACACGGCATCAGCACACATACATATCTATGTGTCTTTTATAGATATGTATTTATATCTGTGTATGCATATCTAAATAATTTGTATAAAAATGAAATCAAGTAGAACAACAAAAGCGTATTTGTTGCATACACTTCACAGCGCTTTGTGTAAAAATAGTTGCCCACTGCTGTGACAAAGGCAACGCTAGCAATGTTGGCAAAGCGACGGCAGGAGCCTTCTTTATCTACACACATACATACATACATGTGAAAGCCAAAACAGCTGCGCATCGCAATGCGCTGCACTAGCACATCACACACACACAACCACAACAGAGCACAGCGCCCCGTATGCGCGAAGTACCCGTTGGCCTTAGACCGCGCGTCGGTGTGGCTCAATAGTTGGCAGCGTTATCCGCGCCGCCCGCGTGCGCTGTGCTTGCAACTTCGTCATCGTTGTCATAGTCACAACTAACACTGCTGCTACTGAGTGTGAATATAGATATGTGGATATATGTATTTGTATGTAGGTATGTCTGTTTGTTTTTCTGTTGGTGCGCCGTCATTGTTGGCGTCATCAAACGCCAAACACAGAGGCGGTCCCAATGACAACATAATTCCACAACATAGTTGACATAGATGATTTTATAGAGGAGAGGCCAAAATGCCTTGGCCCACACTAAAATAAATGCCGTGAGCGCCCTCTGGCGTTTAGACGACGTTTGAAAGTTCATTTCATATACAAGTCTAGCTAGAATAATATATATATTTACATATGTACATTCATATGTACATTATATATCATATTTTGAAATACATATATATGCTTGCATATGTATACATATGTATAGGTATATATGTAATGTCTTTTCATTATTATTAGGTGAAAATTCCCTTGGCTATGCGCCAAACTTGAAAGTTCGTTACATTTAGTCCCTTATACATATCTACGTACGAGTATATGTGTGCTATATTTTTATATATACATATACATATATATATTTATATTTATTTACATATATATTTTTATATATATATATTCATACATTCATATGTATCTCCAAGTGTTTTTATAATTTTTATTAAAATTTTTCAATTAGCGCACTTGCCCTCTATATACTTACTCATCTTTACTAAACTGCAGCTGCAACGGGTCCGTTCGGTGCTTTCTCAAGTGCGAAAAATTCTGCAACACACTGTTGCCTTTGTCAGTGACGCTCAAATTTTTGTTTTTTCTTACATTTTATTGCAAATTCATTTATTTACTTTGCAGTGTTTGGCGCATATATATATTTTTTTTTGGCAGCATTTCAATTAAGACTGACGCCACACACCCCCTACCAACTCGTAGAATAGTTCGCTGTCACTTTTTTAGATTATTATTCTCTCACTTTCGTTACTGCAACGTTTGATTAGCTGTCAGTTTTAGTGAACCTGTCAGTCAAGCGAGTTCAAATTCAAATTCAAAATCTGATGTGTGTGGCTTAATGTTAGAGAACAGACAAAAACAGTGCGGAAATGCGGGTGGAAAAGATTTCATTCATATATATGTATGTATATATGTAGTTATATAGTAAATAATTTGCCGTGAAAGCTTTGCTTTGCCAATTTTTTTCCGCTAATGTGGTGTATCCAGCTCTGAAAGTATTCGACGCAGTACCCGCCGGGGGAAGCAGAGGAAGAGGAAGACCTCCACTCCGTTGGAAGGACCAAGTGGAGAAGGATCTGGCTTCACTTGGAATATCCAATTGGCGCCACGTAGCGGAAAGAAGAAACGACTGGCGCGCGGTTGTTAACTCGGCTATAATCGGAAAGTTCTCTGAGCGTCATTTATTTGGAAGTGGCCAGAAACGATTCTTTTACATAAGGCACAAGCAGCTCACGACTTCCGATCTTAAATCAAGTATCCTTTGTGTAGCCAAAGAACATCCGTTTAAAGGCGAGCTAAGGTCAGAATGCGTACCATCCCTCCTATGGGTTGTGCGCCACGTAAAAAACGTCCTCAATGAAATGAATGTTTTGATGACGACCACTGCAAACGTATTGAGGATCACGTTTTAAGGGCATACCACCTGGAATGTCTGGTCCCTTAATTAGGAATTTGCCGCTGCCACCCAGCTGGTTAATGTCCTCGTTAGAGTAAAGGAGGCTGAAATCACCGCCGTCCAAGAAATGCGATGGACGGGACAAGAACTGAGACGAGTAGGTGCTTGTGGCATTTACTACAGTGTTCATATGAAGAAGCGCCAATTCGGTGTGGGATTCGTGGTGGAAGAGAGACTCCGCCGCCGAGTACTGGCATTTACCCCGATGGATAAACGTCTAGCTAAATCTCAAGTTTTCGAGAGAAAGATTCTGCATTGGCACCGGCAAATATCGCATACGATAGAACAATGAGTTGTAGGAGATATACGACGACATTGACATAGTTCAGCGAATTAAGAGACCGCGGCTACGCTGGCTAGGTCATGTCGTCCGAATGGACGAAAACACTCTAGCTCTGAAAGTATTCGCGGCGGTATCCGCCGGAGGAAGACCTTGGAAAGACCAGCTTGGAGAAGGACCTGGCTAAACTTGGAATCTCCAATTGGGGTAGGTAAGATAAATAGATGAGGACCTAAGGTCTATTGTGCCCTCTCCTAAGTCACAAGGGCCCTCCTAATCCTGCATATAGATAAACTCTAATATACTACAAGGTGCTAGTGATCCCTATCATGGATCCAAAGACCTTTATCCGACGTCTGCAGACTGCAGTCAATTAGCAGGTGTGCTCGAGTTTCAGGCTCCCTGTTGCAGAACCGGCAATTTGCACAAGAAGCTAGGCTCATGGCTCTTATATAAGTGCTTCTTTAGCCTACAGTGGCTAGTGTCGAATGCGACAAATAGCCTGAGTTTGTTACTTTGGGGTAGTATTGATGCTGAACGGACTAAAATGTTTCAACTGTTAGATAAAAGATTATATTGTAAGGGCTCATCACAGAAAATCTATCTCACAGCTAACTTGGTAAAGTGAAATCGGCGGAATGCAGAGCGTGAGGGATGTATGATGAGACGCTGGAACTTTAGACTTGCGAATGCCCAGACTTCAGCCGATTTGAACGGAATATTTTTCACGGTTCCCAATGTTCCAACTTAAAAGCCATTGGGCAGCTGGGTGGAAATATTTTATCAAATGCAATGAGTTGATGGATACGACTTTATTGGTTATCTCGTGAGAGTTCAATCGGTCTAATGTTGACTTAAGTGAGGTTGTCTGCGCATGGCGCTACTGCGCCTCCCTCTTCTACCAATAAACCAAGGTCGAGGATGGATCCTGTCTCTATTAGAGACCAATTGTGTTAGAATTCTTGGTCTAGCAAGCTTATTCGTAGTTTCAGCCAATATTAGCAAGATTACATAAGGGTCCGACTATTGGGCTTACAAACCTGAAACGTATGGCCCGTCTTAAAGACTGTCAGGTTACACAAATTTAACAAATTTAACATATTTGTATTTCTGAAAAAATTATCATATTTTTGGTCACCGTATACAACAGTATTATTGTGTTTGCAATCTTTTAGAACTATTTTCTTCTCTTTCTAATCCATTGGGTATGAGTTTTTACATCCAAAAATCACTTATGACACATCCATTTTAGGGCAACATTTTATACAACATCTTATTTTATTACCACCACGCACACTTAAACCCCGTTCATACTCGCTTTACACACTCCACGCTGCCACAAAACCACATACATGCAACACTTAAGTTAAGTTTTATGAAAGCATTATGGCATACTCACAGGCTAATGATGCCACGCAACGCCGGCATGTCCCGGCGACGATTCAAAGGCGGCGACATGGACAACGACAGGAACTCCTGCTGTCGGTCTTCATCGATGCTGGTGTTGAAGATGCGCGTCGTCGGCAAGTAGCCAATTTGCTGCAGAAAATCATCACGATACGATAGTTTCGTCGACGATTGCGACGACGTCAGCGGATAGTGAGTGGAATGCGACATAACGCCCACACCACCGACACCACTGCCGCCACCACCGCTCATGTGCCGATCAATGGACGATTGTTTCTGCATGGCGGACGTTGGGTGGTGGAAGTGTGTATGGAAGTGATGATGCGTCAAATAATTGCTATGACCGCCAATGCCGGCACCACTACCAACAGCGATGCCGCTGCCGCTGCCGCTACCGCTGTTAAGTGGCGCAATGATTTTGTCATCAAAACTGCGCCGAAAGCTAAAACCTTTAATTGTGCTGTAATTGCGATGCGTTAGCGGTGTTGTGCCCAAATCGATGGAAGCGGGCCCAAGCAATTTCATGCTGCTCAAATAGTTCGTGGCATTATTGCTGCCGCCACTGCTCATGCCGCTGCTTAGAGGTGTGCTGGCACTGAGCGCCGGTGAAATGCTACTCAAATGACTATTGCTGCCGGTGAGCAGTGTAAAACCTGGTCCACTAACACCAACGCCACCACCACCACCGCCAAAGCCGCCGCTGCCGCTGCCACTACCATATGTGGAAAGATTAACGCTGATGGGTAGGCGTTGTAGCGGACTCAATGATGATTTCGGTTTATTTATAATGTTGCAATTGCTGTTGTTGCCGCTGCCACCGCCACCATAAATCGATGTAGTAGTTGTGTGACCGGACACCGAAATACCTGCCAGACCATTGCTGAGCGCACAGTAATTGCCGGTAATGATGGGACTACAGCGACCGGCTGCTACCGCGCCGCTACTGCATATCGCTGCGCCGACACTAGCGCTAATCGCAATATTATTGGAGATCGTCGACGTTGGCAAGCTGCATATTATGGTGGGCGGCGGTGAAAGTTGCGAGACCAGCGATGGCGTTGACGATGAAATGCCGCTGTCGCCGCTGCTGCAGAGCGTGCTGCCGATGCCAATGCTGCCCAGGCCGACATTGGCGGCGCTGCTGACGTTAACGCCAACGCCAACACCAACGCCGACGCCGACCGCAACACCGGTGATGCCACCGCTATGGCAGTGCTGCGGTGACGCTGTTGAGGTCGTTGTCTCAATTGTAATGGTATTTGATGTTGACAAAACGACGGGTGGTGCCAGTGTAACGGCGCTTTGTTTGTTGTTTTTGTTTTCAACGTTTCTTTTTTTTTGTTCTACAAATGGACGCTTAGCTTATACCAACCGTTTTGTGTTCTATTTATTATTATTTTTATATTGTTTTTGTTTTTTTGTTGTTTTTTGTTTTACTTATAAGTTGAAAGTGCTTGTTGTTTTTGCAATTTGTGTCTTTGTTGCTTTGATCAATTGTTGGCCTGCGCTTGTTGTACTCGTACTGCTTCCTGGCTTTTCAAGTCTTCAATTTCCGCTATTTGTCTGCTTCCTTTTCGGCTTCTGCTTCTTCTTCTTCTTCTTCTGCCGCTGCTTCTTTAGCTCACATCAAAATGTGCCAGTGTTGCCAGCGCACGACAGCCTCCAACATATGTTTGTGAGTGCGTGTGTGTCGGCTCGTGTTTTCTTGCTTTGTTGTTGTTGTCTCTTGTCTGTTGCACTGACATGCGGTCTTTTTTGTTGTTGCGCTTGCTTGCCACCGCAACGGTCAACGCATTGCCTGTTAACAGCAGCGTGTGACACCCCTACATTTGCAACAACAACAACAACCACAATAATAATAACTGCAGCAGCCGAAATGTTGCACCATCGGGCATGCCATTGAACTATACAGCTCTGCCGGCTAACTGTTTAAAAATTATAATTCAATTCCACAGCCAATTCCAGATTACTCATACGCACTGTTGAACCCACAAACGCTGCATGAGACTTTATTTGATATACTTGTGCGCTTTGCCCGGTTTCGTTCGTTGCCCTATCACAAGTAACGGCTGGTGTGCACTACAAATTTGTATATATTTTCGTATTTATGCATGTGTGCATTTTGTTGTATATGTGTGTGTGTGTGTATATGTACGCTTGTGCCTGAATGCTTCCTAAGTGCCTTGGTGTCTTTGTTCACACGGCAATTGCACTGGCAGATTTTTTTATCTGTGTTGGTATATACATATACTTGTATATACGTGTGTGTATGTTTTCCTTTGCTTATTCACTCGCCACTGTAAGCAACTGCACTGAAACGCCACAAAGTATGCTTTGATAATTTTTTTCACGTATAAAAATTAGTAAATTCCCTATTAAAATTATTATTATTTCTTATTTTAAAGCTCTTAGCGCCTACATGCATATATATACATACATACAAGTATGCATATTTTTTGATGGAAAAGTTTACTGTTATGCGTATATATGTACGTTAGCACATTGCTTTCCACTGCTTATTTATATGTATGCGTACACGCTGTGCCTCGGTATGTGTATACTTTTGACTTCTTAACATGGAATTTTTCACATTTCGCAGCTTTAGCTTCAACTGCATACATTTTTAATGCAGCGCACACGGCATTAGCTCATTTCACTTTCACGCAATTTCCGTTAGCTTATAAATTTATTGTGGATTTGGTTTTTTTTAGTATTTTAAGGTAGAAAATTTAGCAGTTGGTTAATGGTATTTCTTTCAAACAATTTTTTTTCCTTTGGTCAAAAATTTCGCTTCCCAAACTTATCGTCGTACATCGTCTACGTCGTCAACTTGCTTTCTGCACTCTGTCTACTCTTATTCAACTCAGTTCAGGCCCAGCTCGTTTCATAGTTATCAACACTGCTTCCAAATGTCACTTCGCGTTTGCTGCCAACGAAGTTTCCACTCTATTCTTCATTCCTCCACACGCACAAACACACGTACATATACTAGCAGCATTTCGAAATGAGTTCCGCTAGGTTCTCGTCATTGCGCATGATCAATAAATAATGAAAACAAACACCATACAGTTTGATTTGTTGTTGTGCTTTCTCTCTGTTGTCACTGCACCTTTTGGTCGTGTAGTTGTTATTGTTGTTGCTGCTAGTGCCATAGCTGACACCGCACTTTGTAGCCAAACAGCTTTTATCGCTCCCGCTCCAGCTCAGCTGCCAACTGTATGCTGTGCCAGAAACTGTCACGGTTGTACGTCGCTCTTTGAACTCCTCATGCTCTGCAAGCGTCAATCAATTGGCGCTCAAAATATGCCCTTACCCACGTTGTGGTGGTTACGTGCCGTTCTACTTCCATTTTTCTTTGGCGAGCAGCTGTGGCGCTTTGTTGTCAGCGGTCAAACACCATTCCTTTTGGAAAATTTTCATCATTTTGATTGTCAGCAACTAATCTAGAAAGTTACAATAAAAACTAAATTTTTATAAAATCTAGATAAGATTATATCGGAAGTAATATAAAGAATAAATGTTTTGTCATTTAAAAGTCAGCATACGACATATGCCATGACATTCGGGTCTACTTAACCGGAAGGATTTTTAATCTGTCAAGGACTGTCAACAAGGAAACGTACCTCAAAATTTCTTCAGGAATGTTTTTTGGTACAACAACTATTTCAAAGCAAGATAAGAGTCTGATGCCAGAAAAGGGAATTCTAATACTACATACTTTGAAAAAGTCTGATCACCTAGATACATCGGACTATGAACGAGAGCAACACAAGCTACAGAATCGCCACCAATTAATGGAGTATCTAGTTAAATCAAACTTATTTGAAGATTATACATATCATGTATGGTCTCATAGTTCTACTGACTTACAGATTCCACTGTTAGACATTTTTAAAGGTAAAGCTCAATTTAATTGTTAAAAGTTTATTTTTCCTCCAATTCTCAGTGGATTGGAGTACTTCATAAAATGTTATATCTTTTCAATCCCATATATCATTACCATTCCCAAATTCCATTTCCATGTTAAATATTAATTTTATAATTTTTTTTTTAATTTTAAAATATTTTTTTTTATAATTTTTAATTAAAATACAGCGCACCCTAAATGTAAATCACAGAAATTTTATCATTTATTTCAATGCAACCCTGCGTTCAGGCAATTATCAACGAATACATGAGTAAAGAAAAATTATAAATAGGAAGTGATACACGAAAGAATTGGTTTTGCTGAAAATTTTACAAATTTCCTATTAAAAAATGTTTGTAATCAAAATTAATTAGGTACAAAGTGTTTAAAACATTATTCGAAATAATAATCACGTGAAGTTTTCATTTAAAATACATTCCAATACTACAAAAGACGACTACAGCAAGTGCAGTATAGTGAAGTGTAGGTGCGGCGGTCGCGCTTATTGAATTGTTGCAATAGCAAATTGGAAAAGCAGAGCAGACCGCCACAATGGCACGCCCAATTTTTCCAAATCAACAGAAAATAGCTGAAAAGCTGGTGATACTCAACGATCGTGGTCTGGGTATATTAACGCGTATATATAATATCAAAAAAGCTTGCGGCGATACAAAATCCAAACCAGGTTTCCTATCAGACAAATCGCTTGAGTCATCTATTAAATTCATTGTCAAACGTTTCCCCAACATCGATGTAAAGGGTTTAAATGCAATAGTGAATATAAAAGCGGAGATTATTAAATCGCTTTCACTGTATTATCACACTTTTGTTGATTTGTTAGATTTTAAAGATAATGTCTGCGAATTGCTCACCACAATGGATGCCTGCCAGATACATTTGGATATTACACAGAATTTTGAGTTGACAAAACATTATTTGGATTTAGTAGTTACATATGTTTCATTAATGATACTGCTGTCACGCGTTGATGATCGCAAAGCTGTTTTGGGACTCTATAATGCAGCCTACGAACTGCAGAATAATCAAGCAGATTCGGGTTTTCCACGTCTGGGACAAATGATATTAGATTATGAAGTGCCGTTGAAACGTTTATCGGAAGAGTTCATACCGCATCAGCGCTTGCTAACCAATGCACTGCGTTCGCTTATCGCTATTTACCCATTAAGAAATTTGCCTGCTGATAAGTGGCGTGAAATGCAAAAACTCAGTTTAGTGGGTAATCCAGCAATATTGCTAAAAGCTGTGCGCACCGACACAATGTCCTGCGAATATGTTTCACTTGAAGCGATGGATCGTTGGATAATTTTTGGCCTGTTGCTGAATCATCAAATGCTCGGACAGTATCAGGAAGTAAATAAAATTTGGATATCTGCTTTAGAATCGAGTTGGGTAATTGCATTGTTTCGTGATGAAGTATTGCAAATACATCAATACATACAGAGCACCTTCGACGGCATCAAAGGTTATAGCAAACGCATTGGTGAAGTAAAAGAAGCATATGCTGTGGCAACACAGAAAGCAGCGCTGATGCATCGTGAACGACGTAAGTTTTTGCGTACCGCCTTGAAAGAGCTGGCGCTTATAATGACTGATCAGCCCGGCTTGTTGGGACCAAAGGCAATTTTCATATTTATTGGTTTATGCTTGGCGCGCGATGAAATACTGTGGCTATTGCGGCACAATGATAATCCGCCAGTGACGAAGAATAAAGGTACTTTCGTTTTAGATTACAAAAATATTTTCTTACTAATTTTTTAACAACTTGTTAATGCAGGTAAATCCAATGAGGACCTTGTTGATCGTCAATTGCCAGAATTACTCTTTCATATGGAGGAATTGCGCGCTCTGGTGCGTAAATACAGTCAAGTTATGCAACGCTATTATGTGCAATATCTCTCCGGGTTCGACTCAATCGATCTCAATATACGCATGCAGAGTTTGCAAGTTTGTCCGGAGGATGAAAGTGTCATATTGTCTTCGCTGTATAACACCGCTTCAAGTTTGACAGTGAAACAAGTGGAGGACAATGAATTATTTGATTTTCGTGCCTTTCGGCTGGATTGGTTTCGCTTGCAAACTTACATGAGCGTCAGTAAAGCCGCGCTTCGCATAACGGAAAATGTCGAATTGGCACGTTTGCTAGACTCTATGGTTTTCCACACACGTGTTGTGGATAACTTAGACGAGATACTCGTTGAAACCTCTGATCTAAGTATCTTCTGTTTCTACAATAAAATGTTTGACGATCAATTCCATATGTGTTTGGAATTTCCGGCACAAAATCGTTACATTATTGCATTTCCCTTGATTTGCAGTCACTTCCAGAATTGTACGCATGAAATGTGCCCTGAAGAGCGTCATCACATTCGCGAGCGTTCGCTTAGTGTAGTTAACATCTTCTTGGAAGAGATGGCTAAGGAAGCCAAGAATATTATAACAACCATATGTGATGAGCAATGCACAATGGCCGATGCGCTGTTGCCGAAACACTGTGCCAAAATACTGTCAGTGCAATCAGCGCGCAAAAAGAAGGACAAAGCCAAAAAGCAATTTGACGATATACGTAAACCGGGTGATGAGTCGTATCGCAAAACACGCGAAGACTTGACCACAATGGATAAATTGCATATGGCACTGACCGAGCTGTGCTTTGCCATCAATTACTGTCCGACGGTGAATGTGTGGGAATTTGCTTTTGCACCGCGCGAATATCTTTGTCAGAATTTGGAGCATCGTTTCTCGAGAGATCTCGTCGGTATGGTCATGTTCAATCAGGAGACCATGGAAATTGCAAAACCATCGGAACTGTTAGCCACTGTGCGCGCATACATGAATGTGCTACAGACCGTGGAGAATTATGTGCATATCGACATAACGCGTGTATTCAACAACTGTCTTTTGCAGCAAACGCAGAATTTAGACTCGCATGGCGAGAAGACCATAGCGGCATTATATAATACATGGTACATATATATTTTTTTCATTAAAAACATTTAAAATTAATTTTTTTTTACGTTTCTACTCTACAGGTACAGTGAGGTACTGGTGCGTCGTGTCTCCTCCGGCAATATAGTCTTCTCCATGAATCAGAAAGCATTTGTGCCCATATCGCCCGAAGGTTGGGTGCCTTTTAACCCACAAGAATTCTCCGACCTCAACGAATTGCGTTCATTGGCCGAACTTGTCGGTCCCTACGGCATAAAATCGCTAAATGAAACACTCATGTGGCACATTTCCAATCAAGTGCAAGAGCTCAAACAACATGTTGCCTCCAACAAGGATGTGCTCATATTGCTACGCACAAGTTTCGATAAACCCGAGGTAATGAAAGAACAATTCAAACGTTTACACGATGTCGACAGCGTACTGCAACGCATGACGCTCATTGGTGTGATACTTTGCTTCCGTAATTTGGTACATGAAGCGCTCGTCGATGTGCTTGAGAAGCGTATACCATTCTTACTTAGTTCAGTGCGTGATTTCCAAGAGCATTTGCCGGGTGGCGATCAAATACGCGTCGCTTCCGAAATGGCCTCGGCCGCTGGCTTGCCGTGTAAAGTCGATCCGACGCTAACCAGCACTTTGAAATCGAAAAAACCCGACTTCGATGAAGGCGAACATTTAGTGTCATGCTTACTGATGGTTTTCGTTGCTGTCTCTATACCGAAATTGGCGCGCAACGAAACGTCATTCTATCGCGCCTCCATCGACGGGCATTCGAATAATACACACTGCATGGCAGTGGCGATCAATAATATATTCGGCGCGCTATTCACCATTTGTGGTGAGAACGACATCGAGGATCGCATGAAAGAGTTCTTGGCATTGGCGAGCTCTTCGCTATTGCGTTTGGGTCAGGAATCGGACAAGGAGGCGACACGCAATCGCGAATCGGTGTATTTGCTCTTGGACGAGATTGTAAAACAATCGCCTTTCCTCACGATGGATCTGCTGGAATCTTGTTTCCCATATGTGCTCATACGCAATGCATATCATGCGGTCTACAAGCAGGAACAAATGTTGGGACTTTAAGCGTCACAAAAGTGTCACGAACGAATATAAGTAAGTTTAAAGATTTGGCGTTAATGTTGGATTAGTAATTTAAGCAGTTTATGATTGCACAATACTTGCAAGTGACTTGAAAAGTATTTACTATATGTCTTTTGCTGTCCACTCTACATTCTATTTCTGCATTTATATGTAATTATAGAATACATTATACAACATAATTATATATAATGAAAAAAATATATGTTAGCAGTATAGACATTATTTCCAGCTTATTTATAACTATCTTTATCTATATGAACATACTAAAATAAAGTATTAAAACTTTCGTAGAAACGGTTTTTTATTAAAAAAAAAATTTTAATCGCGTTGTCATACATTTGTGGCGAATTTTGAATTTTTACTAACCTCAACAAGCAAGGAACGTTAACTTCGTTTGCACCGAGGCTATAATATCCTTCACAAATAAAAAAAAAATTCCATACAAAAACTTCATTTTATTGTTGAGTTTATAGGGCAGCTATATGATACAGTGGTCCGATCTGCACAATTTGTTCGGACATTGTACAATGGCCCTAAACAATAATCCCTGCCAAATTTCATGAAAATATATTCTCAAACAAAAAAGTTGTCCATACAAGAACTTGATTTTGAACGTTCAATTTGTATGACAGCTATATGATACAGTGGTCCGATCTGCACAATTTGTTTGTATATTGTATCACTGTCTTGGACAATGATCCCTGCCAAATTTCATGAGGATATCTTGTCAAAGAAAAAAGTTTTCCATACAAGAACTTGATTTTGAACGTTCAATTTGTATGACAGCTATATGATACAGTGGTCCGATCTGCACAATTTGTTTGTATATTGTATCACCATACAAGAACTTGATTTTGAACGTTCAATTTGTATGACAGCTATATGATACAGTGGTCCGATCTGCACAATTTGTTTGTATATTGTATCACTGTCTTGGACAATGATCCCTGCCAAATTTCATGAGGATATCTTGTCAAAGAAAAAAATTTTCCATACAAGAACTTTATTTTGGTCTTCAGATGGATAGACGGGAATGGTTAAATCGACTCAACTCATCACGCTGATCATTTATACATTATTTTTATAGGGTCTAATACATTTCCATTAAAAATTTTTGTGGCTGTTACACAGCATAAGACAACCAATTTTACTATTTTTGTTTTAAATGTTTTTTATTGCCAACTTTTAATAAACAAAAATTATCAAACACGCATAAAACAAAATACTTGAAGCTTAAAACTAAAAAAAATTAAACTATTTATGGCTTATTAGTTTGGTGTGAACGTACATATGTATGCATGTATGTCGGTGAAATAGTTTAAGTTTAAACGTAAAAATAAAATATGTGACATAATATGTTACAAAAGCAATTTCAAAATTATAAACGATTTGAAAAAATTTGCTAAAAGCGCACACAAATGCCCTAATATGCTAAAAAAATTCAAAATTATAACAAATTCGAAAAAATGCCACACCATGTAAATATGTATTTTTGACTGACAACCAAATGCAGCTTCACGTTTTGCTAAAATATGATTGGTACACAATACCCAAAGCTGAGGAGGTGAAAAGTGTAAAATAACTCCACCAACTGGCAAAGCCCAGAAAACCTTTATACACGTCGGCGTTGAAAACCTGTGTTGAAAAAAATATCGCATGAGATAATTGCACAAAAAAATATCACATGACATATTTGCATACATTTTTTAAACTGATCCATTGCGCATGTATAGCATTTGCAGATTCTAAAATATTGAAATCTTCGCCCTGAATATGTTCACCACTATCGGACGGCGGCATGCTGCTCATTATTGTTGTGGCAACTGGTGGCAAAGCTGTCGTACTTGCCAACTCCACTTCATCAATGACCAAAGGCGCCTCACTTAACGGACACATATCTGTGCAAATGCTGCTGCTGTTGCTGCTTTTCAGTATGCCAGCCCAAGTGAATTCACCTAAGCTTTTGTACATCAATGTGAGATATAAGCAGAGCAAAAGCGGTGCGGCGAATTGCAATGTGACCACGCAGAGGTAGTAGAATATGGAGGAAATCTGTGATAGAATGGCAAATTAGTAATTAATAACAGTAATTCAATTTATTTTTGCACATTTATACCTTCTTCTGATACTCCACATTTGTAATGCGACCGGCTTCTTTGCGTAAATCGACAATTTTGTCATGCGCCAGATTTAAATAAGATTGCAAATAGATGGGTATTAAGGCAAAACGTAGTAAAACTACTAAAACGACAATAATCAGGCGCATTGTTTCAAACGCCTCCACTGACAGCCTAAAAAAAATATTTGAAAAAGACAACTTAATATGTAACACTTATGATTTTTTAAACATACAATGGTTTCTGCATGCCCTCGAATACACGCTCAGTCAGATACTCTCTGCTTATCGGTCGGATCCAGAGTATTATCAGCAGGAAAGGCAAGATAAAACTAATGTTGAGCAGCAGTTGCAAAGTTTTGCGCCCGCTGCAGTATTTCAAAGAGTCCCAATGCATTTTTGCCATACGTAAACCTGGGAAGGTGAAGATTGCACCTAAAAGGCCACAACAAACTGCCATGCAGAGTTTCACAATCAGCTTGGATGCGGGCCCACTACAAATATAGCATACTGATACAAAATTTTTTTTATATATAATTAAAAGAAATAACTCACGATGAAGGCAAACCCTGTGCCGTAAGGAACTCTGAAGCGCTTGCGTTAAAGCTACTGTATGCGTGTTCCAGCCCCGTCTCAAGGTGGCGTTCATCTATGATGAGCACAATCATAGCGATTAGAAGATAAACTAAGCAGGCGACTATGACCATGGAACGTTCACCGATCGACTCTTCATTTTGAAAATACAACCATGTAAGCGATGAGAGTAATTTGCTAAGCAACGTATAAGTCTTATTATAAAAGAATAAATATTAAAAACAAAAAATACTTACAGCGAAAAGAAGATCACCAACAGGCACCAAATCATGCTTAGGTTGAACTCATTTTTCAGCGGAAAGTAGTAGTGATAGACCTGCAGAAAAACAATTGATTTAGCATGCTGAAAAAAATATTTTTTTTTCCAATACCTCTGATAAAATATACACAACCGCTGCATAAACGCTAAAATCGACCAACCACTGGTATTCGGTGTAATATCTGAGATGCACAACATCGCGTGCCACCACTGGTGTTGTCTCAAGTTGCACTTCTAAGTTACGTGGTATATGAAATTGTCCTGCGCCATTTCGTGCTTCATATCCCTTATTACCTTTGCCGCCACCTTTCGTATGCTTCTCCTTAGGCACACCAGCTAACGTACGGAGCTCATCGTCCGAAGGATGTAAATATCTATAAAGCCCTGTCGCGCATAATAACCATTTGGCAAAGGAAAAATGTGGACTAATCTTTTGTATAACACTCAACGTTAAAAGTGTAATCACCAATTGTGCACCGAGCACTGCCTGGAAAATATAATTATAGAGAGAGTGTATAGAGCAGGTCGTTGTTACTTAAGTGCAGCCCAAGAAAGTACGCTAGCAACACTAGTGCGCTATCAATCTATTTTTGGCATCATTTTCATAAATATTTCTTGCATATTGCGAAAAAATGTGCGCTCCACTTAGTTAAGTGACAATTTGAAATCTATATATACTTCAACTATGAAATAAAATTTCCATATATTTTTACACACCATTTTCTACACTGTTTCCTGTGGCTAAATCTTAAATGTTACACTCACTAATTAATACATAATTAATGTGTTAATTAAAAGCGGAAACTGTGCTACTTAACGAGTACTATGATAAAAAAATATTGGAGTAACTATTTCTTCGGCCGGGAAATATGACACAAAAATAAAACAATGACAGCTGTGAACAATGTTGTTAATTCAAAATAACACTCAGCCCGATTTTTTTTTTGCTGCGTTAAATATTATGCTTTATTAATATTGTTTTTCTGACTTCGGTTAAATAGCATTTGTTTATTTTATTACTAATATTTTTTCTTAAATTAACGTTTATTTCGAAAATAAGTTTTTTTAATATTTGCTTTGAAATGCATTGTGAATATGGTTGCCTGGAAACGAAAGAAGTAGCATTTCTTATCAGCAATGCAGTCAATCAATACAGCTGTTTCCTAGCTTATAAGAAATCGCAATTGAAATTTAATTTAACTTTCTCCTAAAAATTAAAGTAAATGGAAGTAAATCCAATAGCAGTGTTGCTCGTCTATATGGACAGCAAAGGAGACCGTCTCTTATTTCGTTATCCCTATGAAAATGTGTACAAAGGTAAATAGCTGGCAAAAAATTGTCAACTCATTCACACCCACAATAATTTTTTTGTTTTATATAGATAAGACACCGTTGCATAGTATGCCCTTGGCGGCTTCTGCGCCGGTACTGAACAATCCACCGCTGGTTGATGTAGCGATGAGCAGTTCAACGACATCGCTGGTGTCACAAGTTTCTTCCGATACCAGTAGAAAACGCAATCCATACGCCATTAGTAGCAGCGATGAACTATTGCAAACGGCGCCACCACCAAATACTGCACCTGCTAATGTGTTTGGTGTTTACAATAGTTGCTGCAATACAGTGCCCAAAGGTCAATTGGAAGGCTTTACCGATGAAGTGCTCTCAACGCTATTTGCGGTAAAACAGCAATTGTGCAATCAAAAACTAGAATTAAAAGTGAATGATGTGCGTTTCGTGTCACATCCAACATTAATACCGCGCAATGAACATCGCAACAGTGCGGGCAATACAAGTAATGCCTCAAATACCTCCAACACATCTTTACCACTTGCAGCGCCAACGACGACTACAAGCGCTACTATCGGTACTGCAACAGCATCATCATTGCCACAGCCAAAGTCTCAACCACAACAAATGCTTATAAATATTGTGTTCGCCTTGCATGCGCAGGCCAGTTATTCCATAGTGAAATGCTATTACGAACTAAGCAAGCGACTCGGTTTAGCGCTACGTTTCGAAGAACAACGTGCCAGTTACTGCACCGAGGAGACAATGCTTATGGCACGAACACATGATGAACTCTCCTCACAGCAGCAACCTTTGGAGCGCACATTTGACGCCATCACGGAACGTTGTACTTTGGCGCAAGCGCTCAAATCAATCTATCATGATCTATGCACTACCGGCTTACTGAATACAACGTTAAATCAATACTTAACAGTAAGTTTTTGTTTGCCGCAAAAAGCGCATCAGCTGCACAAAAAAGGTAGCATGGTAGATCCTGAGGTTATAGATCGTTGTTTGAGTTCGTTAAAACCCTACCACGGCATGTTGCTAGTGGACTATGCAGAACTGCTCGACTGTGTGCCACCGCGTGCTGCGCGCATGCTGCTACAACTTGTAGAGATCTACACACCGCTAATGAGTTTACAAATGCTTGCCTCTGAAGCGGACATGAGTATTGAGCATGTTTACAAAATGGTTTCACATTTGGTTTATTGGGGTAAAGCCACCATTATCTATCCGCTTTGCGAAACAAATGTTTATGTTATTGCGCCCGATGCGCCACTACATACAAAATCGCATTTGGTCGAGAAATTCTCAGCGCGTTTTGCTGGCATGTCACTCTTCGATGCTATCGCACACTTTTCGTTGCCTACATCCATTGGTCACCTCACCACACCACTGCAGCAGTCTGCGCGTCAGGGTATGCTCGCACAAATGGTGGTCTGGATGTTGCAACATCACTTACTAATGCAGCTGCATACATATGTACAATTTATGCCGAGTGACTTAGACGATTTCTATGGCGGCGTGAGTACTATGAACGTGGCGGGCAGCGATTATTCGGCCTGTAGTGATGGCGTTAATGAACACAAGTCATCGCTAATGGATTTACAAGAGGGCACCACCACGCACAGTTCAATTGGTGTGGGCGCTACGGGTGAACTGTTGATATCACCATTGAGTCGTAGCATGAATGTGAGCGACGACGAGCTGTAAGTGTTACATCAGTAAAATGTTCATATTATTTACTAATTTTGTAATATTTAACACAGCAATGCCGGCTCCTTGCTCTCCTGCGCCAGCCAACCACTGCCAGTGCCGCATACTAGTCATCGCTCGATTACCGAAGATCGCTACTCGGGCGGCTGTTCAACAGCATCCGATAATATTGTCGCACAACCATCCTCTAGTCACAAGTCAAATTATAGGTGAGTATCGTGCTGATTTTTACTTTTTTAATTTAATTTTATTTTTTTTATTTTATTTTTATATTTAATTTTTTTTATTTTTATTTTGTATTTTTATTTTTTTATTTTTTTTTTATTATTATATTTTTATTTTATTTTTATATTTTTATTTTCTTTTTTTAATATTTCACATAATATATTTATTTACATATACGCACAGCATGACTGCCTCCATAAGCACAGAGAATTGTGACAGTATTGCCTCCATCGAAGATGAGGAACGCATTAAAGAGCTACTATCGGTTTTCAATGATGCCGATCGTGCAGCCATACGTCGTATACCCGCCTCAACGAACATCGATGATCTCTCGTTGCTGGTGAAACTCTATCAGGCGGGTTATTTTAAGAGTGAACATCACCTCGAAGAGATTATGTACTTTCAAAGCTTACG
>NC_064307.1:62180708-62200783 GCF_023373825.1 Bactrocera dorsalis | reverse complement strand
AAATCTTATAATTCGAAAGTTATTTTGGACAAAAGGTAGGCATTTTTAACATAAACATTTTCGCATAACCGGCAAATAAAGATAAAAATACACGTGGATACCCTAGAACCTATAACAGCAGTTATTCCCAAGAATTAAGTTTGAAAATTGCATAATTATCAAACTGCTGCGGCTGGATTATTCGCCTATTAAATGCCTTTTGTAGGTTAGAAGTGTTCTTGATGAGTTCATTTTGAAACGATCATGGAAAAGATCTAACACAACTGTATGTTCCTTTCTCAATGTGGAAATTGTTACTTTATAAGATGTTTTCATTGCAAAAATGATTCACAGAAATAATTCTCCTAATAATCAGATAATAATGTTCATTCTCGTAAGCTCCACAAAACTTAAATAAAATCATTCAAGTAAAATTGCATTTTGCAAGTGTATCATAATTTTATTTTTATTCGTTGCTTAGAAAAGTTATGTCCAGCGGTAAGGGAACTAACGCCAAAGCTACAGAACAGAGCTAGAAATATATTGCTGCGGCAGCGATGAGCATTGTAGCGTAAAATTGTATGAGGCAAATGATTAAAGCGATGTCCGTAGATAGTATAAACGATGGCGAAAACGATTATGGTGTCTAGTGTGGTTGGTTAGATGTATGATGTGGTATGGTTGTGTTTGTTGCGTGGGATTGCGTGGTGTGATGCTGTAAGTTGTGTGATGAATGTTATGTTGAGGAGCGAGATGCCATGCAGTCGCATATACCAAATAGATGTAAATTGCAATCAAAATATTAACACCTACGTCTAAAGTACAGTGCCAATCATTTGGACAACAGAAATAAAACTGTTAATTTTTGTCCCTTATCTGTCAGCGCAGAGGCTTGGAGTCGCTTTGATAGTTGATCAAAATTGTATGCTAGTGCAAATACCAAATTGTATATGAATTATGTCTACTTTTTTCCTGATTATACTTTTTCTACTTTTTCTTTAACGTTTTCTTACAAACATCAAGTCCAGCCGATCGTATGAATGAGCCAAACATGCCGTCGACAACGCCTTTAAAAATTTGATTGTATATTTTATGAAAACTTTGTCATCTAATAAGTACATCATATAGTGAAGATGATATATGATTACTCAGTGCGTAAGAACCATTTTTAAATTCATTCCTTTTCACTGCTCACTGTTCACTCGGTTATGGAGGCAGGTTAGGTATCTCTCGATAGCACCTCCCTTTGTGTATATAATAAATGTTTTTCAAAGCAGATCAATCGAATTGTTGGTTATGAAAAAAAGACAAAGACAAAAAAGCAAACAAAGTTATAAACTGAGTATTCTTTTATTGAAATTAAAGATATGAAATATTTTAAAACAAGTTGGATTGCGTTGTAATTGAATTTTTTCTCAATCTGATTCGCTCAGAAAGGCTGAACATTTATACGGGGTTGCAATTTCTGTGTTTTCATTGAATTTTTCGACGTGGAACTTTTTTCTTTTGAATATTCCGCCTTCACTGATATGATGGATCCTAATACCTCTCTAATGCTTGTCGGGGAATCTGTTCCTATCGAACAAATAATGTGTATAGTCCATCATCGTTCATTAGATCATACGATACATCGATTACTTGGCACAATGGTGTCGTTAGAGGTATAGTGGTAAAAGGCGAGACATTTTTGGGTGCATGCAAAGATCTTACGGATGCAGTATGTGAACTCAAGGAGATATTTTGTACATTTTCCAAGTAATCGAGAAATTCACCGATAGTTTGATTTTTGAAATCACTGACGTTCAAATAAAGATCCGATTTTATTTGGACACCTTCCAAATCGAAAATCGAGAGTTTGATTATTTGCGACGTAATGACCGAAGAATGTCCAGGAATTGGAATAGTTGGAGGAGTTGGAACAGTCGCCGTATCTGTAACAAAAATTTGAATATATCTATGCGTATATCAATTTGATTCAATCTATGTGTATATCAATAACAAAACGTGGTCTTTTTTTGACATTTCCGCATTAATGAGAAACTATCGAAAATTCGTTTCAATTGTTTCAAAGACAAGAAAGTAAACAACTTTATATCGACGGTGATAATATTATCATTTGAAAAATCAGAATCCTCATTTGACATAGATTATCTTGTGGAAGAACACTTCATGCAAATCAAAGTAAAGGTTAAGACATTTTTCTAAGAATTCTTTGTTCTCAAGGTTCCTTTTCTGTTTCTTAAGAAATACTTGTCTTCACTGGTCAAAAATATCTGTTTTTATTTGAATAAATTGTTAAACAAAATTTTTGAATTTTATGCAGCATTCACATCAGACATATTCTCCTCCCTTTTTATTTTTTTTTTCCAAGTTTGTACAAAAGCAAACTTGAGAGGTTTTGTAGCACAAAGGTTTAAATTTAATATTCAATTAACTCCTAATTCGTGGTCTTCTTTGTATTTCAAAACTCAGTTTTACTTTGATATAATAACCATCTACGAAAACAGTAATCAATATCAATAACATAAATGTGAACACTTTCCTCCAAAAGAAAACAAAAAAACCATGAATACAAAGGACAACTTTAAGAACAACATTTGTATATCAAATTTTTGCCAGCACTAACTCTCGAATACAAGTCAAGTCGTTTGACGAAGCGATACTGAGCTCCGCTAAGCAAAGGTTTGGCTATATATACTCGTATATACTTTATATGTTGTCCGACGCTTCCTTCTGGGTGTTACAAACTTAATATACACTGTGCAGGGTATAAAAATTGGTAATATGAGCAAATGTGTAAATATATAAAAGAAAAGAAAAATAGAATTGAAATTTTTATTATTAATTAATTAAATTATATAAATTTGCGAACGCGTATTCACCCCATAAATCGTCTCAATAAATATTTGTATATAATTAGGGACATTATTTTTTTTTACCGTGTATCAGTCAATTAATTTGTATATATAATTTTTTTTTAGTACGTGTATCTTTTAAGATAAGAACGCAAAAAGAAAGAACATAATAATGACCCAAAAATATGAGTATGTATATATTTATTTGCATATAGTTATGCTTTATGTTTGTATGTTTCTTTGTCGTTTCCCTTATACTTTCGCACAATTGTTATATATGTATGTACATATGTATGTATGTAATACGTATGTGCAATATAGCGAAATGCGCTAAACGATGGTACTAAATAAGTATATAATTTTATATATATTTGTGAATATATCAGCATTTAAATATGTAAGTATGTATGCCAATGTTTTATTGATTGCATCTGCATACGTTTGCTCAAAAAGAAAGCGAAAGAAATTTGCGATAAGTAATATATGTACACACATATGTACTATAGGTATGTATATATGTATGTATAAATTACCGTACGTATGTATGTTAATTTTAATTTTCTTATCTTTGGATATGGATATCTTTCATGTGTAATACATACATACATATGTATTTCCGTTGAATTTCTTGTTCCGTTTTGACGCTTTTTTTTGCTTTTAAGTTCGCTGACCGGGGTAATGAATATATTTGATATATTATTACTTGTATGTATGTATTTGTAACTTTTTATTTATACGTTGGTATACATATATTTAGAGAAAATACGTAAAAGAGATAAAGAAGCGAAATAGTTTGATCGCGATATACGTACACATATATATAGGTACTGTTGTATTGTTGTTGTTTTTTCCTTCCGCCTTTGCTTATAGTTACAAGTATGTTAAAGCGATCCTGCTTGTTGCTTTGTTAGTCCAAGGGGTATCGCTGAAACTTGCAAGTAAGAATACTTGACTTTGAAAAACTTTTTTTTTATATAATTATAGTGTGCTTGGAAACACAAAATAAGCAATAGGCAGGTACCGTAATTTTTTCATTTATTTCGGTACCTTTTTACATACATATGTATATGCCGAACTGTCTAACTGGTTTTTCGTAAAGAACAGTTGGGTTTTTTATAACTAGCTGTATGCCGTATTACAGCTCAAATTGTATGTTAAGCATTCATATGTGCATAAATAGTTTTATTAAAAATTTAATTGGAATGGTCTCACTTTTTTATGGTTTATGGGCAATACTTATATGTATGTATGTTTTCGTTATTCCTCTGGTTCCTTCTCGTTCTCTCTTTTTGGTCTCTTTCCTATTGATGTTCTCTGTGTGGAGTTTTTATCCCCTTCCCACGTTGCTTGCAATACTTGTCTGCTGCTGTAGTCCTATGTACGTTCTAGGCTTTTATTTTTGTTGTTGTTGTTGTCAGCTTATTTGATTATAGCGTTATAATTTTTTTTTATTCTGTTGATTTGTTTCACTTCACCATTTCTTTGTTGCACTTAGTTTCACTTTGACTTTTAATTATGTATCCTTTGTGGTTTTAGTTAAGTTAAAGATTTACAAACTTTAGAAAATAAAAAAATTTAGCAATTTATATACTTCCCTTTGCGGACAAACTTCAATATTTTTACAACTTCAAGATATTCACAAAATTCTTTATTTTTATTACACTGTTCACTGTTGCTGCTCCTGCACACCCACACACGCGACCGGTAGGGAAGTCTAAATTTGGAGCAGACCTTCAACGGATCAACGGTTGACGAGTTGGCCAGACGTGTGTATACTACACAGGCGTAAATGAAATAGGGGTCCAATCTTTTCATCGGTTTGGTGTGACGTATGTTGTGTTGAGGGGCGATATGCCATGAAGTCACATAAACAAAATGGATGTGTAAATTGCAATCAAAATATTAACTCCTGCGCAATATTAATAAACTTAATAACAATATAATAATAATATAATATTGTAATGTTTACATGTTAAATATATATATTGTATAAAAAAAAAAACAATAAAAATAAAAAAAATCACAGATTTTGAATTATCGCAGCATATTTCTCTCTATCTCTCGCCACATCTATAAGGTTGCTCACGTTCTGGATTCCTGTCCATTGTCGAATGTTTCGAGGCGACGAAAGTTGTTTACGGCCAATACCCCGCTTTCCTTCAATTTTTTCTTGGATAATTATTTGTAGAAGCTCATATTTAGAGTTTGTTTTATAGTCTTTAACAACTCTCTATTGCGGTTCACTCTTCTCAAAACTTCACTGTTTATAGCTCTATCTGTCCATGGAATTTTTAGGATTCTTCCAATAAGCCATAGCTCGAAGGACTCTAGCTTGTTCATATCTGTGATTTTTAGAGTCCACGTTTCCATCGCATAGAGAAGCACTGACCAAACATAGCATTTTATAAAACGTATTTTGCTTGTGATGTTGAGGTCATGGCTACATAATATGTTTTTGTATTTGAGAAAAGTTGTTCGCGCAATTTCGATTCGACATTTTATTTCTTTTGAATAATTCCAACTTTCATTGATCTGACAACCAAGGTACTTGAAATTTTTGACTCTTTCGATGGGACTATTATTAATCATGAGGTGTGTGTCATTGTGTATGTTTTTCCTACTAATAATCATATACTTCGTCTTGTTTATGTTAATGCGTAGGCCATATTCGTCACTACGTAAGTTAACTCGGTTTACAAGTTCTTGTAATCCCATCAAGCTATCGGCTATAAGTGTTGTTTCATCTACATAGCGTATATTATTTATGAAAATGCCATTCACTTTCACACCTTCATCAATACCGGTTACCGATTCTTGAAATATTACTTCCGAATATATGTTAAATAACAAGGGTGACAGAATGCATCCTTGTCTTGCACCTCGTGAAATAGATATTTCTTCGGTTAGCTTACAAGGGCAGTTTGCTGCCAATAAAGATTTCTTATGCAACGAATCTCTTTGTCATCTATTCCCATAGAATATATAATTTCCATAAGTTTATCGTGTTTAATGGTGTCGAAAGCTTTCTCATAATCAATAAAGCATAAAAATACATCTTTTTGGACATTTTTACAGTTTCGAACTAAAACTTGTATACAGAACAATGCCTCGCGTGTTCCAAGACCTTCCCTGAAGCCAAATTGCGTCTTGCCCATTGACTCTTCACATTTCTTATATATTCTGGCGCGAATGACTTTTAAAAATATCTTGAGAGCATGTGACATTAGACTAATTAGTCTGTACTCACTACAATGTTTCGCATTATTTTTCTTAGGTAGTGGTATGAATGTAGATTTTAACCAGTCTTTTGGATATTGGCCATTGTCATAAACGTGGTTAAAAAGCTCTACGAAGAGAGTCATATTTTTGTCATTTATTAACTTTAAAATTTCAGCTGGAACCTCATCCCCACCTGTTGCTTTGTAGTTTTTCATTTATTGTATAGCTCTCTCTATTTCGCCTTTTGTAATATAATTGCCAGTTGGTCTGTGATGGAGATGAAGGTTCTGGTTCAATCTACTGTCATCCGAAAAAACGTTTTCAATATATTTTTTCCATATACTTTTCTTTTCATTTATGTCAAATACCACGTCATTGTTTTCATTTATAGGGTTGTGAGCGGATTTTTATGATGAATACCTGCGGCTTTTTTCAATTTTTTGTGTAAATGGAAGGTATCATGATAAAGTTGTAGTCTTTCGATTTCTTGGCATTCATTGTTTATCCAGTTTGTTTTTGCATTACGGATCATCTTCCTTATTTCTCTATTCAGTTGTCTATACAAGTCAGTGTTTTTATTTTTATATTCCCGGCGTTTACTTACGTAGGCTGCTATATATATTTCTGGCCTAGGCAACACTAAGTGTTGCCAGGTACAATCTAACATTTCCATTGGAAAGTTTGACATTTTTTAGCATAACATCACTCAGAACGTTTTGTCATTTAATCGTGAATTGTTTTATTTACAGGGAATTAAAAATTCATCTCGGCCAAAAAATGGAATTAACTCGTGAACATTTTCGTGCGATCATTTTTCACAACTTTCGACGTGGATTATCACGACAAGAGTGCATCGATGAACTAAAATCTTTATATGGCTATGAAGCACTATCCTATAGCACTGTGAAAAACTGGTACAACGAATTCAATCTTTGCCGACGCTCGCTCAAAGACGAATTCCGTGAAGATCGTCCAAAAACAGCCGTTGTGCCAGAAAACATCGATGCCGTACGTGAACTGATAATGCAAGACCGTCAAGTAACATACCTTCAGATAGAGGCATGCCTATGCATTTCTCCCACCAGCATACATTCGATATTGCATAAACACCTGGCCGTAAAAATGGTTTGTTCTCGTTGGATCCGCATAATTTGACAATCGCTCAAAAAAAGGCTCGTGTGGATTGGTGTAAAGAAATGCTGAAAAAATACGATCGCGGTACTTCAAAATATGTCTATAAGATCGTCACAGCTGACGAATCATGGATCTATGCGTATGAGCCCGAAACAAAACAGCAATCGACCGTGTGGATCTTCCAAGATGAGCCAAATCCAACGAAAGTTGTTCGTGGAAGAAGCTCTTCGAAGCAAATGGTCGCCTGTTTCTTCGGCAAAACTTCGGTCATGTGGCGACTGTTCCGCTTGAGCAACGTGGGACGGTCAATTCTGAGTGGTACACCACCATTTGTTTGCCTGAAGTCTTCGGAGAAATTCGGAAAACGAACAAGAGATGACGAATCATTGTGCACCATGACAATGCGAGCTCTCACACATCGGCTCAAACCAGCGCCTTTTTGACCGGCCAAAACGTCGAATTGATGGATCATCCGCCGTACAGCCCTGACTTGGCAGCCAATGACTTCTTTTTATTCCCACACATCAAGAAAATAATGCGTGGTCAACGATTTTCGTCGCCAGAAGTTGCTGTTTAAGCATTCAAAAACCATGTTTTGGAGGTGCCTCAATCGGAGTGGAAAAAGTGCTTCGAAAATTGGTTTGAGCGCATGCAAAAGTGTATAAATCTTGATGGAGAATATTTTGAAAAACAATAAAACCTTTTTCGTTGATAAATATTCCTATTTTCATCATTAGGCCAGAAATATATATAGCAGCCCTCGTATTAGTTTTAATATGTCATCAGTCATCAGTCATGCAATTATTTTTATTATTTTCTTTCTTTTCTATTCCAAGAGAGTTTTTTGCTGTAGTACAAATCTCTTTTAAATCGCTTCATATACTTTCTGCACTTCCTGATGGGATATCATTTATTTTGTCATTAATTTCACTTTCAACTAGGCGTTTCACACTTTCGTCTCTCAACTTATCTATATTTAGCTTGATTTTAGGTTTACTTCTTTTAATTACTGCTACCCTAATACGCAATTTTGCCAGTAGCAAGTTGTGATCCGAAGGTACATCCGCTCCTGGATATGTATTGACCTTTTTTATTGAGGAACAGAAGCGACTATTTATCAGAATGTAATCTATTTGATTTCTGATGATATTATCAGAGGCGTCCGATGGAGATTTCCATGTATAAAGTCTTCTGGGAGGCAGGCTAAATAATCATAGTTGATCATAATTGTATGCTAGTGCAAATACCAAATTGTTTATGAATTATGTCTACTCTTTTCCTTATTATATTTTATCTACTTTTTCTTCAACGTTTTCTTACAAACATCAAGTCCAGACGATCTTATGAATAAGCCAAACATGCCGTCGACAACGCCTCTAAAAATTTGATTGTATATTCTATGAAGACTTTGTCATATAATAAGTAAAGCATATAGCGAGGATGATATGTGATCATTCAGTGCGTAAGAACAATTTTTTAATTAATTTTTTTTTTTTTTCACCGCTCACTGCTCATTCGGTCATGCAGGCAGGTTAGGTTTCTCTCTGTAGCACCTCCCTCTGTGTATATAATAAATGTTTTTCAAGGAAGGTCAATCGAATTGTTGGTTATGAAAAAAAAGGCAAAGAAGCAAACAAAGTTATAAACTGAGCATTTTTTTATTGAAAATAAAGATATGAAATATTTTAAGACACGTTGGATAGCGTGTAATTGAATTTATTCCCAATCTGCTTCGCTCAGAAAGTCCGAACATATTCGTCCCATATATTATTCACATATTGCAACATATTTATATGGGGTTGCAATTTGCTGATGGAATGATGATGGACATTGCTTATGATCAATCGTCGAATTTCAGCAAACAAATTACTGTGATTTCTTAATAAGAATTTGCAGGTCGGTACTGTATTATGCAATGCGATGATTCGCCAATTTTTTTTTATTTCCACATGTTCCATGAAAGACGCTATGTCTGTCGCCCGATCTACCGTTGACGTAATACGTTCATTAGATGAAAAATATGATGTCGTGTCAACAGAGCTCGAACCTTTTTTAGAAGAAGCGCCCGCACCTGCACCAAATGCACTTAATGCGACACTCAACTTTGTCTCTAAAGCTTCCAGTTCTTTTGCCTCATTCGAAGCACTCGATTCATACAATGATTTGACGACGTCCAGTCGTCCTCCAAGAGTAAATTGATTCGTTACGTACCATCCATAACGGTTCAATAACTCGACGACAAGTTTCGTACGATCGTACGATGATAAGTTTTTGTCGTCAATGATGGAATAAAGTTCGTTGACGAATGACGGATCCAAATCTATTTTACTTTCGTCCACATACAATTCTGTTTTCTTGTTTAATAGGGAGACGACTGCGTTTCGTGTTTTCATTGAATTTTTCGACGCGGAACTTTTTTCTTTTGAATGTTCCGCCTTCGCTGATATGATGAATGCTGATATTTCAGCGGAAAACCCATTTTGACTGGATGCTGTCGTTTCTGTGGTATGAACCACTTCGATAATGTGCTTTTCGATCATGACGCTTGGCGTTGGATGATTCTCAATTGGCTGATAGGTCTTGTCGAAAATGACTGGCGACAAGATGCCCATCTTGAAGAGACCCGTGTGATTGTCGAAGAGAAGACCTCTCGAAAATCTTCTCACTAATGCTTGTCGTGGGGTCAGTTCCACTCCTACAAATAATGTGTATACTTGTAGTCGATCAGAGTTCGATACATGATACGATACATCGATTGCTTGACACAATGGTGTCGTTAGAGGTATAGTGGTAAAAGGCGAGACATCTTTGGGTGGATTCAAAGATCTTACGGATGCAGTATGTGAACTCAAGGAGAAACGTTCTACATTTTCCAAGTAATTAAGAAATTGATCGACAGTTTGATTTTCGAAACCACTGACATTCAAATGAAGAGCCGATTTTGTTTGAACATCTTCCAAATCAAAAATCGAGAGTTTGATTATTTGCGACGTAATGGCCGAACAATGTCCAGGAATTGGAATAGTTGGAGGAGTTGGAACAGTCGTCATATCTGTAACGAAAAGGAATTTTAAATATATCTATGTGTATATCATATCAATTTGATTCAATCTATGTGCAAATCAATAACGAAACAGTGTCTTTTTTTCAACACCTCCGCATTAATGAGAAACAATCGAAAAATCGTTTCAATTGTTTCAATAACGAAAAAGTTAACAACTTTATATCGACGGTGATAATATTATCACTTGAAAAATCAGAATCCTTAATTGACATAGATTATTTTGTGAAAGAATACTTCATGCAAATCAAAGTAAACGTTAAGATATTTTTCTAAGAATTTTTTGTTCTCAAGGTTACTTTTCTGTTTCTTAAGAAATACTTGTCTTCACTGGTCAAAAATATTTGTTTCCTTCCAAATAAATTGTCAATCAAAGGTTTTAAATTTTATAAAGAATTGACGTCAAACAATGATTTTTTTTCAAGTTTGTACAAAAGCAAACTTGAGAGGTTATGTAGCACAAAGGTTTAAATTTAATATTCAATTAACTCCTAATTCGTGGTCTTCTTTGTATTTCAAAACTCAATTTTACTTTGATATAATAACCATCTACGAAACAGTAATCAACATCAATAATATAAATATGAGCACTTACCACCAAAAGAAAACAAAAAAGCCATGAATACAAAGGACAACTTTAAGAACAACATTTTATTTCAAGCTTTTGCCAGCACTAACTCTCGAATACAAGTCCATTCGTTTGACGAAACGATACTGAGCTCCGTTAAGCAAACGTTTGGTTATATATACAACGGGATATTCGTAATCAGCCACGCTCTGTGCGAGTGTACAATCAGTTCATATAAAAATAAAATTCTGAACAAAAAATTTAAAGTTTTTAAATTTAACAAAGAAAACATGAATAAGAATTTCGAGAATTGCGCAGATATGATATTCTACTATATATACATCAAATCATGCGAAGTGGACATGATACTATGCCGTATTCGTTGGAAGAACACATTGAAAGAACAAAATATATTACAGAATATATATATAAGGTAAGTGTATCAATTAACGCCACCAAAAGGCTGATGGTGGAACGAGAAAATCCAATATTAATACTAGTACGGTTGGAAGTGACAAAAATTGTTACTGATTGAAGTATCACTATCTTTCTTTTACTTTTTACTGATACTATTTTGTGTCGAAATTCACGATATTTTATCTGAAAATCGATAATTTCAAAAAATGTTTCAGGGGCTATTAGTGCCAGTTTAATTTTTGTGAGTTTGTAATCCAGACTGGCGTACGCGCGGTTGACAGGGATCTACCAATTTTCAAAATTTTTTGCTCTCTTCGCGTGCGCGACAGCAAATTGCCGAAGACGGCGCAAATTTTCAAATGTAAACTCGAATTAATTATTCTAACCCCTATGAAATGCACATCTCAATATACAAGTAGAATATTGGCCGTGGAATATGAATGACACATTTTATATGAAAAAAAGTATAGATAATTTATGAAATCACAATTTATTCCCTGAGCTGGCGCAAGTGGGCTCCCTGGCGCAGACGGGTATACTAACCTTAACTTTAAAAAAGAAAAAACGTTAACTTCGGCTGCACCAAAGCTAAATTACCCTTCACAAGTGCATTTATTTTAGTAACTATGTGTTCAGTTTGTATGGAAGCTATATGCTATAGCTATCCGATCTGAACAATTTTTTCGGAGATTATATTATTACCTTAAATGATAATCAATGCCAAATTTCGTGAAGATACCACGTCAAGTGCGAAAATTTGCCATACAAGCCCTTGATTCCGATCGTTTGGTTTGTATGGCAACTATATGTTATAGGGGTTAGATATCGGCAGTTCCAACAAATGAGCAGCTTCTTGAAGAGAAAATGACGTTGGCAAAATTAAACGATATCGTAAAAACTGAGAGACTAGTTCGTGTATATACAGACAGACGTTCGGGCAGACGAACAGACAGACAGATGGACATGGCTAAATCGACTCAGCTGGACATACTGATCATTTATATATATATACTTTATAGGTTCTCCGAGGCTTTCTTCTGGGTGTTACAAACTTCGTGACTAAATTAGTATACCCTGTTCAGAGTATAAAAATTATCAGCTGAAACTCACATCTGGTGTATCCGTGTACAACAATTGAAGGATCGCTTTCAAGTTATAAATTTAACACACTGTGATCTTGTTGGCATGTGTGAAAGCCTTCAAATGATATGAAAAACCCACAACGGGATATTAGTAATCAGCCACGCTCTGTGCGAGTGTAAAATCAGTTCATATAAAAATAGAACTCTGAATAAACAATTTAACGCTCATGGTATGCCTGCTTTGCGATTGCTTTAAAAGAATCAAAGTCTATCAAAAACAGAGAAAAATTAATATGAAATTCGGGAAATACGTGGGCGTGCTGTTCAGACATGCAAGTATGATATTCTATATCAAGTCATGCGCTGTGGACATGATATTATGCCCTTTTCGTAGTAAGAACACATTAAAAGAAAAGAATTATATTACAAAATACATAACTTGGAAAAATTATCAGCAGAAATTCACATCTTGTTTGTCCGTGTATAGCATGGAGAGTATCGCTTTCTGGTTATAAATTGGAGACACGGTGATCATGTTGTCAGTTTCGATTTAAAATTCTATCAATCAAGTTACACTTGAATCGTTTACAATGAAAATCAACTTTGCGTTACCATCTCTCATGTTATTGACATTTGTTGTCAATTATTCTTGTGCGTCTGTTGTAATTTGTTTCGTAAGAAATGGTTTACACGTAAACAGAACTTTTAACTCCGAAGACGTTAAGTATTCAACTGCACGTGTAAGTCTGGAACTGACAGAGGATGACATTTTTATGGACAACAACCGTCCCATTGCGCGAAGACAAGAAAAAAAGATGTTAGTGAGTGATTCAGAGTGTAATGAAATTATCAGTCAAAGTGCAAAGTCTTCCATAGAAGTTTGCATTGTAAATGATCAATGCAAAACATTTGACTTGGAAAACAACGCAAAGGTCAAGACCGTGCGCGATAAGTTGCTCGCTTCGTTGCCAGAATATTACCGCGACGAAAAATGTGCCTACATTGTTTTTCTAAATGACAAAAGACAAGTGATCCAGATTGAAGACGAAAAAGAGGTGCCACATCGAGATATTGTGAAAAACGGTAGAATCGAAGCATATAATAAATTCATCGACAATACGACCGAATTAGATATCACATGGCTTTTGTACAATCATCGAGTGAAAGTGAACATGCTCATGTCATTGAGTAGTTTGCGATATTGGATAACGAAACCAAATGCTTGTCCTAATTTAAAAAGTAAACTGAATTTACCCGACAAGGCATTGTTTCCAAATGCTATCGACGATTTAGCACAAAATTGGTTAATTAGAGACAAACGCGCGCAACTCGATCAGGTAGCAAGCCGAAAGGTGGAGAGTACTCAATTGGTTGCACCGTACGCCCATGAGACATTTTTGCCTATAGAATTTCATGCTTATAAGACTGAAAAATCGGAAATCCCAAGATTATTCTACGTTAACGTGAACGAAAAAGATAAAGTAGCTTTTACTGGATCGCGAACTGATGAATTTCAGGAAAATCAGTTAACGCTCAAAATATCATCTCGGTCGCCAAAAGACAAGATACTTTTACCGTTAAAAGATGTCCGATCAACAAATAATCGAGCTGAATTCTGGACTAACGTCGTCATAGCCTCAAATAATGCTGCTGTTACTTTGCTCGTCACATGGAACAATCATAAACCCGGTTTTGCATACTATTGCGAGTTATTCGATTTTCGTGCAAACCATGAAAGGCATTATTTATATGGTTATGTATCCCGAAATGGAGTCTGCGATTTCAGATATATTGATGAAAACAAAATTCATTACGATTTGTTGTTCAACAAAGAAGAACTCATAGAAAATGGGCCAGATCTCTCGAAATTCCGATACGAACTAGGTGTGGTCATGTCTCCTCATCGTCCTGGTAAAAGGAGCTGTCATAAACTTAGAAAGAGAGACACACAATCTACTGCCAATACTGACATACATCAAGATCAGATAACAATGGGCAGAGGAGGGAAAGGTAATGATACGGGCCATAGATTTGTGGAAACTTGCTCGTTAAACGATAAAGAATACGCAGAAGAGAATAAACGATCATTGTATTTCAACGTTTTTATTTTTAAATCACAAGAGATTGCTGAAAAAATTATTGAAGATGTTGCCACATTTTGAAAAGTATATCGAATACTTTTCCCCATAAATGTCATTTGTTGCTATTTTTACATTGAATATCAAAACTTACACACGTGATTATTGCAAATTGTCTCGTTAATATATTTGATACGCAAAAATTATTTTTTAAATTATGTACTTTATGCAGTAAATATTTATATTTTTATTTTTTTTCAAAAGAGCTAACAAAACAATCTAATTCTACCGTAATAAAGCATATAGGCACTGTGTAATTTCTTTTTAATATATTTATTCATTTTACAGTTGTTTCCTTTACGTTACTACTTTTTCCGATTATCAGGCCCATTCCAAAATGGTTCACAACACATTATATAGTATATAAATATGTATTCGACATTTTTTCCGTTGACAATAAATGATAATAATGAGAACAGCAATAATAGTTTCAGTGACTTTTTGCTTTCCGACTTATTAAACATCCATCAAAATGAATCCTGTAAAAATTTCTTTGCAAGTCCTCTTGATGTTTTGTGGATTAGCATTATGTATAGCCGTCGTTTAGACTTTTTAAATGGTAAGTGAACATTATGCAGCACCTCCGACAAGCAGGACGAGAGTACAAATCTAACTGTCTGAGTGAGTTCAATACTGCGGAATGATAACAAGTCATAATTATCGTACATGTGAATTGTGTTCTTTTTTTTTAAATTCTCTTGTATCAGTTGCCGCGAAACAGTACAATTTTTTCAAATTTTTCGCTTTCGGAAATACAAATCTGTTTTGGTTGACCAAAACGTGACCTAAGTTACTGAAAACATTTATTTGACTAAATTTTCCTGAATAACGATAAACATTTTGAATGACTGAAACCCTTCCCGATAAATTTTGAGTATTATTCATAGAGTTATTTAAAGCCTGAGCACAATGGTTGCACTACAGTTAAAACACTCTTCATGTAGATAATGTGACACACAAGAACTTGAAGCTCTGCTTGTATGACAGCTATATGGTATAGTGGTCCGATCTAGAAAATTTCTTCAGATTTTATAGCATAGCCTTAGAAAATAATCCACGTTTCTTGGGGAAAAAACTTCAAAGATTAGTTTGCATATATAATAGCTATACATATTGACGGATCTGCAGATATTGCCAAATTAACTCATCTTATGGGATCTTCGACGTTTCCTTTTGTGTGTTACAGACTTTCTTGCTTACTTTATACTTTATTTTCAGGTTCTAATAGGTTTTTATCAAGGCAGACATCTTTTTGTTCGCTGAAATAAACGGAGTTTGGTTTTACGAGATCTTATGATCTTGAATTAATTAAGAATTCTACCAGTGGTGTAGTATCGCATACGATTAATAAAACTTACATCTTACTCCATCTATAAGTCCTCAAAGTGGCTATAACTTCGATCAGGACAATGAATGATCGTTATGGTATTGGTATCTTTGGTGTCCTTTTGTGAGAGCATCGTTGCATCAATAAGTCTTATAATCTAAGAGTGGATAATTTAGTTTCCTCGCAGACATAGCCATATAAACGAAAATTTAAGATCAGCAATGTTTGAGCATTTTCTGGAACACACAGAAATTGCTTTCTATATAACATTAAGTTAAAAGGTTTATTGAAGTAGCTGTACATCCTTACCTCAGATTTTTTAAATGACAGTGTTTTTTTATCATGTTTTTCTATTACAATTTTGGAAAAGATCTCTTAAAAGAACCATTGTTTATTTTCTTTACAATTTTGTCAAGGTGGAAAGTGCTTTTTTGCTTGTTTTCCATGCAGAAGTAATCCATGCACATCATTTTTCTATATTCATTCCATAAAAAATTAAGTCAGTGATACGGGAGCTAACGCCAAAGCTGACCACGAGAAAACATAGAAACATATTGCTGCGGCAGCGATGAGCATTCTAGTGGAAAATTGCATGACACAAATGGTTAAAGCGATGTCCGTAGACGGTACGTATATGCTCGCTTTTTCGAGTCCGTTTTTTCGCCAGCGCATATTCCGGAAGACTAAATTTCCGATTATCACATTTTCCGAAGGACCAAATTTTCGATTATTACATTTGCTGAATACATTATGCCCATGAACAATTAAATAAGCCTTAAGAATACTAAAGAAAATTTTGATTTGCTCCTAAAAAAATGCGTGAATAAACTATTGAAATTGCATATGACTGCTTGTTTTTTTAAAGGCCATGTTTCGCCTTCATAGCTAAAATACATTAGGTTAAATACACAAGTCAATTATTTTCCTTCTACTTTATTGTTCGCATGCAAATTATATGCAGATTTATGTTTCATGTATGATGGTGATTTTTTGGCAAGTCTGACTCAAAAGGTAAAATGTGTTGACTTTTTATATGAAAAATGTTATATTTTGCTTTTCGCAGACTACAATTCTCTCCATAACAAATGATTCCAACCGATGAAAAGGGTGTATGTATTTCTTCTTCTTCTTTACTGGCGTAGACACCGCTTACGCGATTATAGCCGAGTCAACAACAGCGCGCCAGTCGTTTCTTCTCTTCGCTACGTGGCGCCAATTGGATATTCCAAGCGAGGCCAGGTCCTTCTCCACTTGGTCCATCCACCGGAGTGGAGGTCTTCCTCTTCCTCTGCTTCCCGCGGCGGGTACTGCGTCGAATACTTTCAGAGCTGGAGTGTTTTCATCCATCCGGACAACATGACCTAGCCAGCGTAGCCGCTGTCTTTTAATTCGCTGAACTATGTCAATGTCGTCGTATATCTCGTACAGCTCATCGTTCCATCGAATGCGATATTCGCCGTGGCCAACGCGCAAAGGACCATAAATCTTTCGCAGAACTTTTCTCTCGAAAACTCGCAACGTCGACTCATCGGTTGTTGTCATCGTCCAAGCCTCTGCACCATATAGCAGGACGGGAATTATGAGCGCCTTATAGAGTTTGGTTTTTGTACGTCGAGAGAGGACTTTACTTTTCAATTGCCTACTCAGTCTGAAGTAGCACCTGTTGGCAAGAGTAATCCTGCGTTGGATTTTCAGGCTGACATTGTTGGTGGTGTTAACGCTGGTTCCTAAATAGACGAAATTATCTACAACTTCAAAGTTATGACTGTCAACAGTGACGTGGGGGCCAAGTCGCGAGTGCGACGACTGTTTGTTTGATGACAGGAGATATTTCGTCTTGCCCTCGTTCACTGCCAGACCCATTTCTTTTGCTTCCTTGTCCAGTCTGGAGAAAGCAGAACTAACGGCGCGGGTGTTGAGACCGATGATATCAATATCATCGGCATACGCCAGCAGTTGTACACTCTTATAGAAGATGGTACCTTCTCTGTTGAGTTCTGCAGCTCGAACTATTTTCTCCAGCAGCAGATTGAAAAAGTCGCACGATAGGGAGTCGCCTTGTCTGAAACCTCGTTTGGTATCGAACGGCTCGGAGAGGTCCTTCCCGATCCTGACGGAGCTTTTCGTGTTGCTCAACGTAAGTTTACACAGCCGTATTTGTTTTACCAAATTCAGACATCGCGGCATAAAGGCAGCTCCTTTTCGTGCTGTCGAAAGCAGCTTTTAAATCGACGAATAGGTGGTGAGTGTCGATTCTCCTTTCATGGGTCTTTTCCAAGATTTGGCGCATGGTGAATATCTGGTCGGTTGTTGATTTACCAGGTCTGAAGCCACACTGATAAGGTCCAATCAGTTTGTTGACGGTGGGCTTTAATCTTTCACACAATACGCTCGACAGAACCTTATATGCGATGTTGAGGAGGCTTATCCCACGGTAGTTGGCGCAGATTGTGGGGTCTCCTTTTTATGGATTGGGCATAGCACACTTAAATTCCAATCGTTGGGCATGCTCTCATCCGACCATATTTTGCAACGAAGCTGATGCATGCTCCTTACCAGTTCTTCGCCGCCGTGTTTGAATAGCTCGGCCGGCAATCCATCGGCGTATGTATTTAAGAGAAATAAATATTTGCCTTCTAACGCGTACTACATTTCCACTTTATTTCATCACTAATGTGTCTTCAAAAAGTACTTTGTTGACTGGTGGAGATGATTCTTCTCAAATCGCATGAATTGTTTCCTTCATCAAATTGCAAAAATGGCGTTTCATATATTCTGTATGTTATCACAGACCGCCAGCGCTGTGTAGCATATCGATTCTCTCGTTTCTTTCAATACCCTTTTTATCTCAATTCTGCTTACTTTTCCTGAATGAACATGCTATTTACTCCAACTATTTGCATATAATCAAATAGTCCTTTTCAAGACTCACTACAGCAAATAATCACTCCTCAATATTTCGTATATACCGAGAATATTATATATTATACTTATACGTACTCATACGTATTATACTTACGCTGACTTCAATGTTTTTACAACTTCAAGATATTCACAAAATTCTTTATTTTTATTACACTGTTCGCTGCTGCTGCTCCTGCGCACCCACACACGCGACCAGCGGGGATTCCAAATTCAAACTAAAATTGGCGGATCAACGGTTGACGAGTTGGCGAGACGTGTATATACTAAATATACGGGCGTAAATCAAATTGGGGTCCACCCCGATCTAACCAATCCTTTTTGAACGGTTGGGCGATGAAAACGATTATGGTATGTAGTGTGGTTGGTTAGATGTACTGTATGATGTGGTATGGATGTGTTTGTTGCGTGGGATTGCGTGGTGTGATGCTGTAAGTTGTGTGATGAATGTTATGTTGAGGAGCGAGATGCCATGCAGTCGCATATACCAAATACAGTAGAACTCCAATTATCCGAATTAATGGGGACCGGGACCCATTCGGATAATCAAATATTCGGATAAATCGGATTTTTTTTTTTAAATTGCCATTGGAGAGAATAAAAGCTACGTTTTGATATTGCACTATTTGTTTTATTGAATTAAATGAAAGAAACATGAAATTTTCACATGTTTTAAATATAAATAAAATGTACTTATGTACAAGTTTAGAAATAAAAACCATAGTTTTTTTAAACATATCCGTCAATGTAAGCTGTTTTGCGGTCTTCAAACCGTTTTCGGGCAGCACAGGTCACGCATTCGCTTGACGGTGAGCAGTTGCAAGTGGTCACACTCGGGCTGACGCTGCATCCACTTCAAAGCAGTCTCGAGGCCGGCAAATGCTTCACTAGCTGATGGTTTAGCGTCTACTTTCAACATCAGCAGAAAGTTCTTCTTCCACTTCCACTTCAACATCTTCTCTCACACTTACAACAATTTCATCGTCATTGAGAATTTGAAAACCAGGGTCAGACGTGTCACAAGCCATCCACTCTCCTACATTGTGATTCGGATAATCGAGCCGATTCGGAATAGTCGGTGTTCGGATAATTGGAGTTCTACTGTAGATGTAAATTGCAATCAAAATATTAACACCTACGTCTAAAGTACAGTTGCCAATCATTTGGAAAACAGAAATGAAATGTTAAATTTTCTTCATTATCTCTTAGCGCAGAGGCCTGGAGTCGCTTTGATAGTTGATCATAATTGTATGCTAGTGCAAAGGACCAAATTGTTTATGAATTATGCCTACTTTTTTCATTACTATACTTTTTCTTCAACTTTTTCCTACAAACATCAAGACCAGCCGATCGTATGAATAATCCAAACATGT